>NC_030383.2:27178576-27252119 GCF_001625215.2 Daucus carota subsp. sativus
CATTTTCCGTTTTTGTTTGACCAATTGGAATTTCATCACCATAAATTAGTTCAATCTTGACTCGTTTGGCCGGAGAGCCCGGAAACAACTCGTTTAGCATTATGACTACTGATGAAGTTTGGAAACAACTTGTACTTCATTCATTCAGACCGTTTGAAGTTGTAAAACAACTTGTAGCTTCATTTTCCGGTTTTTTGAAATTGGAACTCAATTTGTAGTTTATTCTTGACTCGTTTGAGAGCACGGAAAACAACTTGAGTCTTATTGACTAGATTGAAGTTGGAAACAACTTGTGCTTCATTCCAGCTCGTTTGAATTGAAAACAACTTGTACCTCATTTCGGTTGTTTGAAATTGGAATCAACTTGTAGTTCATTCTTGACTCGTTGAGCCCAGAAACACACTTGTAGCTTCATTATTGACTAGATTAAAGTTGGAAACAACTTGTAGCTTCATTATTGACTAGATTGAAGTTGGAAACAACTTTTAGCTTCATTCCAGACTCGTTGAATTTGAAACGACTTGTAGCTTTATTTTCGGTTGTTTGAAATTGGAATCAATTCGTAGTTTCATTCTTGGCTCGTTTCAGCCCGGAAACAACTCGTAGCTTCATTATTGACTAGTTGAAGTTGAAACAACTTGTAGCTTCATTCCAGACTCGTTTGAAGTTGAAAACACTTGTAGCTTCATTTTCGGTTGTTTGAAATTGGAATCAATTTGTAGTTTCATTCTTGGCTCATTTGAGCCCGGAAACAACTTGTAGCTTCTATTGACTGATTGAAGTTGGAAACAACTTGTAGCTTCATTCCAGACCCGTTTGAAGTGTGAAAACAACTTGTAGCTTCATTTTCAGTTGTTTGAAATTGGATTCAATTTGTAGTTTCATCTTCTGGCTCGTTAGAGCCCGGAACCAACTTGTAGCTTCATTATTGACTAGATTAAAGTTGGAAACAACTTGTAGCTTCATTATATACTAGATTGAAGTTGGAAACAACTTCTAGCTTCATTCCACACTCGTTTAATTTTAAAACAACTTGTAGCTTCATTTTCGGGTGTTTGAAATTAGAATCAACTTTGTTTCATTTTTGACTCGTTTGAGCTTGGAAACAACTTGTAGTTCATTATTGACTAGATTGAAGTTGGAACAACTTTAGCTTCATTCCAGACTCGTTTGAATTTGAAACGACTTGTAGCTTCATTTTCGGTTGTTTGAAATTGGAATCAATTTGTAGTTTCATTCTTGGCTCGTTTGAGCCCGGAAACAACTCGTAGCTTCATTATTGACTAGATTGAAGTTGGAAACAACTTGTAGCTTCATTCCAACTCGTTTGAAGTTGAAAACAACTTGTAGCTTCATTTTCGGTTGTTTGAAATTGGATCAATTTGTAGTTTCATTCTTGGCTAATTTGAGCCCGAAACAACTTGCCATCTTCATTGACTAGATTGAAGTTGGAAACAACTTGTAGCTTCATTCCAGACCGTTTGAAGTTGAAAACAACTTGTAGCTTCGTTTTCAGTTGTTTGAAATTGGATTCATTTGTAGTTTCATTCTTGGCTCGTTAGAGCCCGGAACCAACTTGTAGATTCATTATTGACTAGATTGAAGTTGGAAACAACTTTTAGCTTCATTCCAGACTCGTTTGAATTTAAAACAACTTGTAGTTTCTTCTGTGCTTGTTTGAGCCCGGAAAAAACTTGTAGCTTCATTATTGACTAGATTGAGTTTGAAACAACTTGTAGCTTCATTCCAGACCGGTTGAAGTTGATGAAAACAACTTGTAGCTTCATTTTCAGTTGTTTGAAATTGGAATCAACTAATAGTTTCATCTTGACTCGTTTGAGCCCGGAAACAACTTGTAGCTTCATTATTGACTAGATTGAAGTTGGAAACAACTGTAGCTTCATTCCAGACTCGTTTGAAGTTGAAAACAACTTGTAGCTTAATTTTCGGTTTTTTGAATTGGAATCAATTTGTAGTTTCTTACTTGACTCGTTTGAGCCCGGAAACAACTTGGAGTTCATTATGACTAGATTGAAGTTGGAACACTTGTAGCTTCATTCCAGACTCGTTTGAAGTTGAAAACAACTTGTACCTTCATTTCGGTTGTTTGAAATTGGAATCAACTTGTAGTTACATTCTTGACTCGTTTGGCCGGAAACAACTTGTGACTTCATTATTGACTAGATTAAAGTTGGAAACAACTTGTAGCTTCATTATAGACTAGATTGAATTGGAAACAACTTGTAGCTTCATTCCAGACTCGTTTGAAGTTGAAAACACTTGTAGCTTCATTTCGGTTTTTATTGGATCAATTGTTTTGAATGGAATCAATTTGTAGTTTCATACTTGACTCGTTTGAGCCCGGAAACAACTTGGGCTTCATTATTGACTAGATTGAGTTGGAAACAACTTGTAGCTTCATTCCAGACTCGTTTGAAGTGTGAACAACTTGTACCTTCTTTTCGGTGTTTGAAATTGGAACAATTTGTAGTTTCATTATTGGCTCGTTTGAGCCCGGAAACAACTTGTAGCTCCATTATTGACTAGATTGAAGTTGGAAACAACTTGTTAGCTTCATTATTGACTAGATTGAAGTTGAAAACAACTTGTAGTTTCATTCTTGGTTGTTTGAGCCCGGAAAAAACTTGTTTGTAGCTTCATTATTGACTAGATTGAAGTTTGAAACAACTTGTAGCTTCATCCAGACCCGTTTGAAGTTGAAAACAACTTGTAGCCTCATTTTCAGTTGTTTGAAATTGGATCAAATTGTAGTTTCATTCTTGGCTTGATTTAGCCCGGAAACAACTTGTAGCTTCATTATTGACTAGATTGAAGTTGGAAACAACTTGTAGCTTCATTCCAGACGTTTGAAGTTGAAAACAACTTGTAGCTTCATTTTCGGTTTTTTGAAATTGGAATCAATTTGTACTTTCATTCTTGACTCGTTTGAGCCCGGAAACAACTTGTAGCTTCATTATTGACAAGATTGAAGTTGGAACCAACTTGTAGCTTCATTCCAGACTCGTTTGAAGTTGAAAACAACTTGTAGCTTCATTTCGGTTGTTTGAAATTGGAATCAACTTGTAGTTTCATTCTTGACTCGTTTATGCCCGGAAGCAACTTGTAGCTTCATTATTGACTGGATTGAAGTTGGAAACAACTTTTAGCTTCATTCCAGACACATTTGAATTTTAAAACAACTTCTAACTTCATTTTCGGTTGTTTGAAATTGGAATCAACTTTTAGTTTCATTCTTGACTCGTTTGAGCCCGGAAACAACTTGTAGCTTCATTATTGACTAGATTGAAGTTTGAAACAACTTGTAGCTTCATTCCAGATCCGTTTGAAGTTGAAAACAACTTGTAGCTTCATTTTCGGTTGTTTGAAATTGGAATCAACTTGTAGTTTCATTCCTGACTCGTTTGAGCCCGAAAACAACTTGTAGCTTCATTATTGACTAGTTTAAAGTTGGAAACAACTTGTAGCTTCATTATTGACTAGATTGAAGTTGGAAACAACTTGTAGCTTCATTCCAGACTCGTTAGAATTTTGAAACGACTTGTAGCTTTATTTTCGGTTGTTTGAAATTGGAATCAATTCGTAGTTTCATTCTTGGCTCGTTTCAGCCCGAAAACAACTCGTAGCTTCATTATTAACTAGATTGAAGTTGGAAACAACATGTAGCTTCATTCCAGACTCGTTTGAAGTTGAAAATAACTTGTAGCTTCATTTTTGGTTGTTTGAAATTGGAATCAATTTGTAGTTTCATTCTTGGCTCATTTGAGCCCGGAAACAACTTGTAGCTTCATTATTGGCTAGATTGAAGTTGGAAACAACTTGTAGCTTCATTCCAGACCCGTTTGAAGTTGAAAACAACTTGTAGCTTCATTTTCAGTTGTTTGAAATTGGATTCAATTTGTAGTTTCATTCTTGGCTCGTTAGAGCCCGGAACCAACTTGTAGCTTCATTATTGACTAGATTAAAGTTGGAAACAACTTGTAGCTTCATTATATACTAGATTGAAGTTGGAAACAACTTGTAGCTTCATTCCACACTCGTTTTAATTTTAAAACAACTTGTAGCTTCATTTTCGGGTTTTTGAAATTAGAATCAACTTGTAGTTTCATTTTTGACTCGTTTGAGCTTGGAAACAACTTGTAGCTTCATTATTGACTAGATTGAAGTTGGAAACAACTTGTAGCTTCATTCCAGACTCGTTTGAATTTTGAAACGACTTGTAGCTTCATTTTCGGCTGTTTGAAATTGGAATCAATTTGTAGTTTCATTCTTGGCTCGTTTGAGCCCGGAAACAACTCGTAGCTTCATTATTGACTAGATTGAAGTTGGAAACAACTTGTAGCTTCATTCCAAACTCGTTTGAAGTTGAAAACAACTTGTAGCTTCATTTTCGGTTGTTTGAAATTGGAATCAATTTGTAGTTTCATTCTTGGCTAATTTGAGCCCGGAAACAACTTGTAGCTTCATTATTGACTAGATTGAAGTTGGAAATAACTTGTAGCTTCATTCCAGACCCGTTTGAAGTTGAAAACAACTTGTAGCTTCATTTTCAGTTGTTTGAAATTGGATTCAATTTGTAGTTTCATTCTTGGCTCGTTAGAGCCCGGAATCAACTTGTAGCTTCATTATAGACTAGATTGAAGTTGGAAACAACTTGTAGCTTCATTCCAGACTCGTTTGAAGTTGAAAACAACTTGTAGCTTCATTTTCGGTTTTTTGAAATTGGAATCAATTTGTAGTTTCATACTTGACTCGTTTGAGCTCGGAAACAACTTGGAGCTTCATTATTGACTAGATTGAAGTTGGAAACAACTTGTAGCTTCATTCCAGACTCGTTTGAAGTTGAAAACAACTTGTACCTTCACTTCGGTTGTTTGAAATTGGAAGCAATTTGTAGTTTCATTATTGGCTCGTTTGAGCCCGGAAACAACTTGTAGCTCCATTATTGACTAGATTGAAGTTGGAAACAACTTGTAGCTTCATTATTGACTAGATTGAAGTTGAAATCAATTTGTAGTTTCATTCTTGGCTCGTTTGAGCCCGGAAACAACTCGTAGCTTCATTATTGACTAGATTGAAGTTGGAAACAACTTTTAGCTTCATTCCAGACTCGTTTGAAGTTGAAAACAACTTGTAGCTTCATTTTCGGTTGTTTGAAATTGGAATCAATTTGTAGTTTCATTCTTGGCTTATTTGAGCCCGGAAACAACTTGTAGCTTCATTATTGACTAGATTGAAGTTGGAAACAACTTGTAGCTTCATTCCAGACGTTTGAAGTTGAAAACAACTTGTAGCTTCATTTTCGGTTTTTTGAAATTGGAATCAATTTGTACTTTCATTCTTGACTCGTTTGAGCCCGGAAACAACTTGTAGCTTCATTATTGACAAGATTGAAGTTGGAACCAACTTGTAGCTTCATTCCAAACTCGTTTGAAGTTGAAAACAACTTGTAGCTTCATTTCGGTTGTTTGAAATTGGAATCAACTTGTAGTTTCATTCTTGACTCGTTTGAGCCCGAAAACAACTTGTAGCTTCATTATTGACTGGATTGAAGTTGGAAACAACTTCTAGCTTCATTCCAGATCCGTTTGAAGTTGAAAACAACTTGTAGTTTCATTTCCGGTTGTTTGAAATTGGAATCAACTTGTAGTTTCATTCCTGACTCGTTTGAGCCCGAAAACAACTTGTAGCTTCATTATTGACTAGATTAAAGTTGGAAACAACTTGTAGCTTCATTATTGACTAGATTGAAGTTGGAAACAACTTGTAGCTTCATTCCAGACTCGTTTGAATTTTGAAACGACTTGTAGCTTTATTTTCGGTTGTTTGAAATTAGAATCAATTTGTAGTTTCATTCTTGGCTCGTTTGAGCCCGGAAACAACTCGTAGCTTCATTATTGACTAGATTGAAGTTGGAAACAACTTGTAGCTTCATTCCAGACGCGTTTGAAGTTGAAAACAACTTGTAGCTTCATTTTCGGTTGTTTGAAATTGGAATCAATTTGTAGTTTCATTCTTGGCTCATTTGAGCCCGGAAACAACTTGTAGCTTCATTATTGACTAGATTGAAGTTGGAAACAACTTGTAGCTTCATTCCAGACCCGTTTGAAGTTGAAAACAACTTGTAGCTTCATTTTCAGTTGTTTGAAATTGGATTCAATTTGTAGTTTCATTCTTGGCTCGTTAGAGCCCGGAACCAACTTGTAGCTTCATTATTGACTAGATTAAAGTTGGAAACAACTTGTAGCTTCATTATATACTAGATTGAAGTTGGAAACAACTTGTAGCTTCATTCCACACTCGTTTTAATTTTAAAACAACTTGTAGCTTCATTTTCGGGTGTTTGAAATTAGAATCAACTTGTAGTTTCATTTTTGACTCGTTTGAGCTTGGAAACAACCTGTAGCTTCATTATTGACTAGATTGAAGTTGGAAACAACTTGTAGCTTCATTCCAGACTCGTTTGAATTTTGAAACGACTTGTATCTTCATTTTCGGTTGTTTGAAATTGGAATCAATTTGTAGTTTCATTCTTGGCTCGTTTGAGCCCGGAAACAACTCGTAGCTTCATTATTGACTAGATTGAAGTTGAAAACAACTTGTAGCTTCATTCCAAACTCGTTTGAAGTTGAAAACAACTTGTAGCTTCATTTTCGGTTGTTTGAAATTGGAATCAATTTGTAGTTTCATTCTTGGCTAATTTGAGCCCGGAAAAAACTTGTAGCTTCATTATTGACTAGATTGAAGTTGGAAACAACTTGTAGCTTCATTCCAGACCCGTTTGAAGTTGAAAACAACTTGTAGCTTCATTTTCAGTTGTTTGAAATTGGATTCAATTTGTAGTTTCATTCTTGGCTCGTTAGAGCCCGGAACCAACTTGTAGATTCATTATTGACTAGATTGAAGTTGGAAACAACTTTTAGCTTCATTCCAGACTCGTTTGAACTTTAAAACAACTTGTAGTTTCATTCTGTGCTTGTTTGAGCCCGGAAAAAACTTGTAGCTTCATTATTGACTAGATTGAAGTTTGAAACAACTTGTAGCTTCATTCCAGACCCGTTTGAAGTTGAAAACAACTTGTAGCTTCATTTTCAGTTGTTTGAAATTGGAATCAACTAATAGTTTCATTCTTGACTCGTTTGAGCCCGGAAACAACTTGTAGCTTCATTATTGACTAGATTGAAGTTGGAAACAACTTGTAGCTTCATTCCAGACTCGTTTGAAGTTGAAAACAACTTGTAGCTTAATTTTCGGTTTTTTGAAATTGGAATCAATTTGTAGTTTCATACTTGACTCGTTTGAGCCCGGAAACAACTTGGAGCTTCATTATTGACTAGATTGAAGTTGGAAACAACTTGTAGCTTCATTCCAGACTCGTTTGAAGTTGAAAACAACTTGTACCTTCATTTCGGTTGTTTGAAATTGGAATCAACTTGTAGTTACATTCTTCACTTGTTTGAGCCCGGAAACAACTTGTAGCTTCATTATTGACTAGATTAAAGTTGGAAACAACTTGTAGCTTCATTATAGACTAGATTGAAGTTGGAAACAACTTGTAGCTTCATTCCAGACGTTTGAAGTTGAAAACAACTTGTAGCTTCATTTTCGGTTTTTTGAAATTGGAATCAATTTGTACTTTCATTCTTGACTCGTTTGAGCCTGGAAACAACTTGTAGCTTCATTATTGACAAGATTGAAGTTGGAACCAACTTGTAGCTTCATTCCAGACTCGTTTGAAGTTGAAAACAACTTGTAGCTTCATTTCGGTTGTTTGAAATTGGAATCAACTTGTAGTTTCATTCTTGACTCGTTTGAGCCCGAAAACAACTTGTAGCTTCATTATTGACTGGATTGAAGTTGGAAACAACTTCTAGCTTCATTCCAGATCCGTTTGAAGTTGAAAACAACTTGTAGTTTCATTTCCGGTTGTTTGAAATTGGAATCAACTTGTAGTTTCATTCCTGACTCGTTTGAGCCCGAAAACAACTTGTAGCTTCATTATTGACTAGATTAAAGTTGGAAACAACTTGTAGCTTCATTATTGACTAGATTGAAGTTGGAAACAACTTGTAGCTTCATTCCAGACTCGTTTGAATTTTGAAACGACTTGTAGCTTTATTTTCGGTTGTTTGAAATTAGAATCAATTTGTAGTTTCATTCTTGGCTCGTTTGAGCCCGGAAACAACTCGTAGCTTCATTATTGACTAGATTGAAGTTGGAAACAACTTGTAGCTTCATTCCAGACGCGTTTGAAGTTGAAAACAACTTGTAGCTTCATTTTCGGTTGTTTGAAATTGGAATCAATTTGTAGTTTCATTCTTGGCTCATTTGAGCCCGGAAACAACTTGTAGCTTCATTATTGACTAGATTGAAGTTGGAAACAACTTGTAGCTTCATTCCAGACCCGTTTGAAGTTGAAAACAACTTGTAGCTTCATTTTCAGTTGTTTGAAATTGGATTCAATTTGTAGTTTCATTCTTGGCTCGTTAGAGCCCGGAACCAACTTGTAGCTTCATTATTGACTAGATTAAAGTTGGAAACAACTTGTAGCTTCATTATATACTAGATTGAAGTTGGAAACAACTTGTAGCTTCATTCCACACTCGTTTTAATTTTAAAACAACTTGTAGCTTCATTTTCGGGTGTTTGAAATTAGAATCAACTTGTAGTTTCATTTTTGACTCGTTTGAGCTTGGAAACAACTTGTAGCTTCATTATTGACTAGATTGAAGTTGGAAACAACTTGTAGCTTCATTCCAGACTCGTTTGAATTTTGAAACGACTTGTAGCTTCATTTTCGGTTGTTTGAAATTTGAATCAATTTGTAGTTTCATTCTTGGCTCGTTTGAGCCCGGAAACAACTCGTAGCTTCATTATTGACTAGATTGAAGTTGGAAACAACTTGTAGCTTCATTCCAAACTCGTTTGAAGTTGAAAACAACTTGTAGCTTCATTTTCGGTTGTTTGAAATTGCAATCAATTTGTAGTTTCATTCTTGGCTAATTTGAGCCCGGAAACAACTTGTAGCTTCATTATTGACTAGATTGAAGTTGGAAACAACTTGTAGCTTCATTCCAGACCCGTTTGAAGTTGAAAACAACTTGTAGCTTCATTTTCAGTTGTTTGAAATTGGATTCAATTTGTAGTTTCATTCTTGGCTCGTTAGAGCCCGGAACCAACTTGTAGATTCATTATTGACTAGATTGAAGTTGGAAACAACTTTTAGCTTCATTCCAGACTCGTTTGAATTTTAAAACAACTTGTAGTTTCATTCTGTGCTTGTTTGAGCCCGGAAAAAACTTGTAGCTTCATTATTGACTAGATTGAAGTTTGAAACAACTTGTAGCTTCATTCCAGACCCGTTTGAAGTTGAAAACAACTTGTAGCTTCATTTTCAGTTGTTTGAAATTGGAATCAACTAATAGTTTCATTCTTGACTCGTTTGAGCCCGGAAACAACTTGTAGCTTCATTATTGACTAGATTGAAGTTGGAAACAACTTGTAGCTTCATTCCAGACTCGTTTGAAGTTGAAAACAACTTGTAGCTTAATTTTCGGTTTTTTGAAATTGGAATCAATTTGTAGTTTCATACTTGACTCGTTTGAGCCCGGAAACAACTTGGAGCTTCATTATTGACTAGATTGAAGTTGGAAACAACTTGTAGCTTCATTCCAGACTCGTTTGAAGTTGAAAACAACTTGTACCTTCATTTCGGTTGTTTGAAATTGGAATCAACTTGTAGTTACATTCTTGACTTGTTTGAGCCCGGAAACAACTTGTAGCTTCATTATTGACTAGATTAAAGTTGGAAACAACTTGTAGCTTCATTATAGACTAGATTGAAGTTGGAAACAACTTGTAGCTTCATTCCAGACTCGTTTGAAGTTGAAAACAACTTGTAGCTTCATTTTCGGTTGTTTGAAATTGCAATCAATTTGTAGTTTCATTCTTGGCTAATTTGAGCCCGGAAACAACTTGTAGCTTCATTATTGACTAGATTGAAGTTGGAAACAACTTGTAGCTTCATTCCAGACCCGTTTGAAGTTGAAAACAACTTGTACCTTCATTTCGGTTGTTTGAAATTGGAATCAACTTGTAGTTACATTCTTGACTTGTTTGAGCCCGGAAACAACTTGTAGCTTCATTATTGACTAGATTAAAGTTGGAAACAACTCGTAGCTTCATTATTGACTAGATTGAAGTTGGAAACAACTTGTAGCTTCATTCCAAACTCGTTTGAAGTTGAAAACAACTTGTAGCTTCATTTTCGGTTGTTTGAAATTGCAATCAATTTGTAGTTTCATTCTTGGCTAATTTGAGCCCGGAAACAACTTGTAGCTTCATTATTGACTAGATTGAAGTTGGAAACAACTTGTAGCTTCATTCCAGACCCGTTTGAAGTTGAAAACAACTTGTAGCTTCATTTTCAGTTGTTTGAAATTGGATTCAATTTGTAGTTTCATTCTTGGCTCGTTAGAGCCCGGAACCAACTTGTAGATTCATTATTGACTAGATTGAAGTTGGAAACAACTTTTAGCTTCATTCCAGACTCGTTTGAATTTTAAAACAACTTGTAGTTTCATTCTGTGCTTGTTTGAGCCCGGAAAAAACTTGTAGCTTCATTATTGACTAGATTGAAGTTTGAAACAACTTGTAGCTTCATTCCAGACCCGTTTGAAGTTGAAAACAACTTGTAGCTTCATTTTCAGTTGTTTGAAATTGGAATCAACTAATAGTTTCATTCTTGACTCGTTTGAGCCCGGAAACAACTTGTAGCTTCATTATTGACTAGATTGAAGTTGGAAACAACTTGTAGCTTCATTCCAGACTCGTTTGAAGTTGAAAACAACTTGTAGCTTAATTTTCGGTTTTTTGAAATTGGAATCAATTTGTAGTTTCATACTTGACTCGTTTGAGCCCGGAAACAACTTGGAGCTTCATTATTGACTAGATTGAAGTTGGAAACAACTTGTAGCTTCATTCCAGACTCGTTTGAAGTTGAAAACAACTTGTACCTTCATTTCGGTTGTTTGAAATTGGAATCAACTTGTAGTTACATTCTTGACTTGTTTGAGCCCGGAAACAACTTGTAGCTTCATTATTGACTAGATTAAAGTTGGAAACAACTTGTAGCTTCATTATAGACTAGATTGAAGTTGGAAACAACTTGTAGCTTCATTCCAGACTCGTTTGAAGTTGAAAACAACTTGTAGCTTCATTTTCGGTTTTTTGAAATTGGAATCAATTTGTAGTTTCATACTTGACTCGTTTGAGCCCGGAAACAACTTGGAGCTTCATTATTGACTAGATTGAAGTTGGAAACAACTTGTAGCTTCATTCCAGACTCGTTTGAAGTTGAAAACAACTTGTACCTTCATTTCGGTTGTTTGAAATTGGAAGCAATTTGTAGTTTCATTATTGGCTCGTTTGAGCCCGGAAACAACTTGTAGCTCCATTATTGACTAGATTGAAGTTGGAAACAACTTGTAGCTTCATTATTGACTATATTGAAGTTCAAAACAACTTGTAGTTTCATTCTTGGCTTGTTTGAGCCCGGAAAAAACTTGTAGCTTCATTATTGACTAGATTGAAGTTTGAAACAACTTGTAGCTTCATTCCAGACCCGTTTGAAGTTGAAAACAACTTGTAGCCTCATTTTCAGTTGTTTGAAATTGGAATCAACTTGTAGTTTCATTCTTGGCTTGATTTAGCCCGGAAACAACTTGTAGCTTCATTATTGACTAGATTGAAGTTGGAAACAACTTGTAGCTTCATTCCAGACGTTTGAGGTTGAAAACAACTTGTAGCTTCATTTTCGGTTTTTTGAAATTGGAATCAATTTGTACTTTCATTCTTGACTCGTTTGAGCCCGGAAACAACTTGTAGCTTCATTATTGACAAGATTGAAGTTGGAACCAACTTGTAGCTTCATTCCAGACTCGTTTGAAGTTGAAAACAACTTGTAGCTTCATTTCGGTTGTTTGAAATTGGAATCAACTTGTAGTTTCATTCTTGACTCGTTTATGCCCGGAAGCAACTTGTAGCTTCATTATTGACTGGATTGAAGTTTGAAACAACTTGTAGCTTCATTCCAGATCCGTTTGAAGTTGAAAACAACTTGTAGTTTCATTTTCGGTTGTTTGAAATTGGAATCAACTTGTAGTTTCATTCCTGACTCGTTTGAGCCCGAAAACAACTTGTAGCTTCATTATTGACTAGATTAAAGTTGGAAACAACTTGTAGCTTCATTATTGACTAGATTGAAGTTGGAAACAACTTGTAGCTTCATTCCAGACTCGTTTGAATTTTGAAACGACTTGTAGCTTTATTTTCGGTTGTTTGAAATTGGAATCAATTTGTAGTTTCATTCTTGGCTCGTTTGAGCCCGGAAACAACTTGTAGCTTCATTATTGGCTAGATTGAAGTTTGAAACAACTTGTAGCTTCATTCCAGACCCGTTTGAAGTTGAAAACAACTTGTAGCTTCATTTTCAGTTGTTTGAAATTGGATTCAATTTGTAGTTTAATTCTTGGCTCGTTAGAGCCCGAAACCAACTTGTAGCTTCATTATTGACTAGATTAAAGTTGGAAACAACTTGTAGCTTCATTATATACTAGATTGAAGTTGGAAACAACTTTTAGCTTCATTCCAGACACGTTTGAATTTTAAAACAACTTGTAACTTCATTTTCGGTTGTTTGAAATTGGAATCAACTTGTAGTTTCCTTCTTGACTCGTTTGAGCCCGAAAACAACTTGTAGCTTCATTATTGACTAGATTGAAGTTTGAAACAACTTGTAGCTTCATTCCAGATCCGTTTGAAGTTGAAAACAACTTGTAGTTTCATTTTCGGTTGTTTGAAATTGGAATCAACTTGTAGTTTCATTCCTGACTCGTTTGAGCCCGAAAACAACTTGTAGCTTCATTATTGACTAGATTAAAGTTGGAAACAACTTGTAGCTTCATTATTGACCAGATTGAAGTTGGAAACAACTTGTAGCTTCATTCCAGACTCGTTTGAATTTTGAAACGACTTGTAGCTTTATTTTCGGTTGTTTGAAATTGGAATCAATTTGTAGTTTCATTCTTTGCTCGTTTGAGCCCGGAAACAACTCGTAGCTTCATTATTGACTAGATTGAAGTTGGAAACAACTTGTAGCTTCATTCCAGACTCGTTTGAAGTTGAAAACAACTTGTAGCTTCATTTTCGGTTGTTTGAAATTGGAATCAATTTGTAGTTTCATTCTTGGCTCATTTGAGCCCGGAAACAACTTGTAGCTTCATTATTGCCTAGATTGAAGTTGGAAACAACTTGTAGCTTCATTCCAGACCCGTTTGAAGTTGAAAACAACTTGTAGCTTCATTTTCAGTTGTTTGAAATTGGATTCAATTTGTAGTTTCATTCTTGGCTCGTTAGAGCCCGGAACCAACTTGTAGCTTCATTATTGACTAGATTAAAGTTGGAAACAACTTGTAGCTTCATTATATACTAGATTGAAATTGGAAACAACTTGTAGCTTCATTCCACACTCGTTTTAATTTTAAAACAACTTGTAGCTTCATTTTCGGGTGTTTGAAATTAGAATCAACTTGTAGTTTCATTTTTGACTCGTTTGAGCTTGGAAAGAACTTGTAGCTTCATTATTGACTAGATTGAAGTTGGAAACAACTTGTAGCTTCATTCCAGACTCGTTTGAATTTTGAAACGACTTTGTTATAGAACTAAAAACGGGGGTGAGCGATTCGTGCTTTGGACTGGTCTCGGTGCGAGATGCCTACGTATCTTCTGCGTGGAGAAGAATCAAGTCCAAAACGTAGTTCTAGTTATGAGGGGTAGAGCCCTTTATATAGGCACTTCGAAGTCAGAAGTCGGATGGAAGTACGATTCCGTGTATCAGACTTCTTATCGAAGTATGCCTCGAGGCAGAAGACAAGATAGAACTCTTACCGTTTCGTTGCTGATATTTATCCGCGCTCCGGGGTGCTTATCTGTTAGAATCAGATGTATTATAGAACTCGTATTCGTAACCGGACCTACAGTTGGGCCTCTATTAATTACGAAATTAATATCTAAGAGTCTCAGACCCTATTTAACTGGGCTTTAGTATTCTTGGGCTTTTAATATCCAATAATAATTAAATATTATTTCTGACCCATATCATTTGCCCCCCAACTTTCGACAAGTTTTGTAGAAACTTTTCAAAAGTTGCTGAGACCTTATTGGCTTTCTGAGCTTCATACATCTTGCGAGAAAGCTAACCTCTACCAATTCTTATCACCCAAGGTCTGAAGTTCCATAAATAGCGCAAGGATCTCACCGATCTTGATTACCTTGAAATAATTCGAGAGATGATTTGAATTGACTGTATAGTAAAGATTGCTCTGTTTCGTATCCTTCGGAGATTGCACTTTATTTTTGATTGGAATATCGGAAGACACAAGTCCTTTTGATGACCTTCTGAGTAGTTCTCGCGTCATTACGGGACTTTTTGTTTATACAACGAGTATCCCTCTCAGATTTATGCTTGTAACGGTGCTCTCAAGCATTTTCATATTTTTCCGGGGCTTAATTCAATTAAATTAGAATTTCTACGATTAAATTCCAATTTTCTAGAATTTTTTCGAGCCTTTAAAGAATTTTCAAAAATATTTTTTGAGAATTAAATCTCCTCTTTCTCTATTTTCCAGGATTTTTCTGGATGTCTTTGATATTTTCCTTTAAATATAATTCTGGGCATCTTTCCTTCAGGATGGAATGCTTCCTTGGCGTGCATTGCAACGCCAAGGAGACTATTTGGATAGCAACGCCAAGGAGCCATGCTTCCTGGGCGTTGTTGAAGGCTATGACTGGTGCTTGCCTTCCTAGGCGTCTCAGCACACGCCAAGGAGGCATGAACATGTGCAACGCCTAGGAGGCACGTTTCCTGGGCGGGCCTAACCTTCTCAGGTCGAGATGTGTCCTAGGCGTGCTTAGAGACGCCTAGGAGGCATTAATACGGACGACGCCTAGGGGACACGTTTCTTAGGCGTGTATGCCGTCTCACAGCAGTGATTCTCCCTGGGCGTGCTTAGCGACGCCCAAGAGACATAATTCTATGCAACGCCACGGAGTCATGCTTCCTTGGCGTGCCGTATGGCAAAGTCGTCCATTGTGTCATGTGTCCTTGGCGTTGATAGGGACGCCAAGGAGACATGTTTCTTGTAACGCCTACAGGAATTGCTTCCTGGGCGTGTTTGTATGGGTGATTTCTTAAGACCTTGATGCCATTATGTGTTCTTGGCATGCTTAACCACGTCAAGGAGACCTTGTCCGTTACCCTTCTTAGAAAACGTACTTGCTTGGTGTTGTTTGTCGGTTAGTCAGACCATGGCTTCAGTTACGGCATGTCCCCTTGGCGTGCATATCAGCGCCATGGAGACATTGTTTATACCTGGGTGCCACGTAGTGCTATAGGTTGTGGGCCTTAGTCTATAACTTGTCAGGCCTATATTTCATTCTTTTTCCTATATTTTTCATGTGTCTCGTAGAATTCTCGAGATCCTTCTAGAAAAGGCTTGTCTCTTCAAATTTATGGGCTTCCCGCCTGTGTTTAGGCCTTTTAACCGGCCCAAAGCCCATTTTACCGGCTGTATGCCGTGAACCCTAGGGTTTACGGGCAAATGAACGGGCTAGGACTTTCTATAAATCTAGAGACTGAGAACTTCACTTCTCATTTCACTTCAAAATTTCCAAAGTTTCTTAGTTCAAATATCCTCAAACACTCTCTAGCTTTCTCTCGGTTTTCCTTGTTTTTCGGCGAGATTTAAGGCGTATTTCCGGCAACCTTCAAGGATTCCCCAGACTCCGGCCGATCTTCAAGCGTTTTTTCCAGTTTCCGAGCAATATTCATCGTTTCTTCATCAGTTTCTAGGTTTCATACCTTCATCCGAAGAAGATCAATGGCTGATTCCGCATCATCACAGCAATCCCAGCAATCCCAACTTTCTCAGCCTCCGGCCGCTAATGCTCGTGTTCGGCGAGGTAAAAAGTCCCTCGTCCATGCTAGCGTCGTTTCATTACGTGATTTACTTAGCGAGTTTGGTCAGGCTTTTCCCAATCTTCATCATCTTGATGCATATAACCATCCCTCTAAATACAAACAAAAGGATGTAGATATAATGGCTAAATTATTTGGGATAGAGCATCCGTATAGGGCCGTGGCTCCAGGCCCAAATGATAGGGCTTGCTACCCTAGGCCTGGGACCATTAGGGTTTATAAAGAAATGTTTTACGCGGGCTTTAGGCTTCCCCCTCCAATGTTTGTTTATAGGTTGTTGGCCGAAGCCCGGGTGTGTCCAACCCAGCTCCAGCCCAATGGCTGGAGGTTTATCTACTGTTTTTTAGTCCAGTGTAAAAAACATAACTTAGAGCCCAGTGTGGCCGTCTTTAGATATTTGTTTAAGTTTGTTAACGCACCAAATGATGAGGGCTGGGTCAAGATCCAGTATAGGACTAAGGGCCGCAGCATTTTCATATCGGACTCGGCCCCTGACTCCTTTCCTCGTTGGAAGGGTCAATGGTTTTATTTACATATGGAGGGGGCCGATTGGGCCGATTATTTCTATTCTCATTTTAGCCGGGCTGAGGATGGGGCCATGAGGTCCCTTAAACTAGGGGTCGAAGAGAGAGCGGCCATAAAGATTTTGACTGAGGATTCCCTCCATCACACTTCGCTGCTTATTTCTGAGGCCTCACTCCAAAGTCATGGGCTAAGTGATTTGGGCCCTGAGGGTAAGCCCACCATGATTTTTAAATTCGACTTGTCTCTCACATATTTTGCGAATACTTATGTCATTTCCTTACTTGTCTTGCAGACCAAGCCGCTCTTGGAAGCATTTTCAAGAAGCGGGAAACCGCTGCTTCCAAGACGGTGGTAGCCGAGGTGCCTCGAGAAAAGAGGCCACGAAAGGAGGGGAAGTCCCCTATTGTTGAGAAGGTTCCAACCTTCCTCACTCCTCGGCCCGTGCCCGTCGATGAGGACCCAAGCCCCTACGTTGTGGAGTGGGGGCTCCTCAAAAAAGATACGGTGGTTGGAGATTCACGGGCGGCCGCTGAGTGGTCCCGGAGCGTGATCACACCCCGGGATCGAGCCCACGTGGTGGAGTCGAGCGAAGACCTCCAGATTGAGCTCTTGGGGGCCCAAGCCGTGGCATCGGTAAGCCTTGATTTTATGTATTACATTATTTTTAAGTCTTCTTCTTGCTTAGACAATTTTTCTAACTGCAATTTTTTTTTTTTTTGTGTAGGTCAATACCTACCTCCAGGCTGCGGTCCACAACCTAAAGGCGGTTAGGGCCGAGAAATCGATCGCGGAACGTGATCGCGATCGTTACTTCGAGGCCTCAACTGCTAACTTCGAGCAATTTCGGAGGGTGGAGGCCGAGTTGGTGGCCAAACAGGAGAAAGTCCGCACTCTGGAAGCGGAACTGGCGAGGGTCCGCAAGGAAGCGGTGGAGGACTTTAAAAAGTCCAAGGAGTTCGAAGACATCCTGGCGGAGGAGTTTGACTCATCCTTTCCCGAGACTTTCAAGTCCTGTTGGGAAAGGATCATAGACGAGCTCGGTTCCCAAATTGAGGGAGTCACCTTGGAACGATTCCCCGTCCCGAAGCTTCCCGGGGAGGAGACCCCTTCCCCGATGGCGGTCGAGGACCTCGGGGATTCGCACCCTGTGGACTCTCAAACTTTGGAGATTCCAACCGAGACTCTTATGATCCAAGACTCCAACTTGGATGAGATGGATCTTGGGAAAGGTGGGGAGGCCCAAGATGAAGCCCGGGACGAGGCCCAGGAGAAGGAGGCCCGGGAACTTGAAGTCCAGGAGACTGAGAAGGTCCAGGATGATGTCTTCGATGATGGGCTTCCTTAGGCTAGGTTTCCTTTTCAGCCCTGCGTGGCTTGCTTTTGTAATTATTCGGATATTTATACCCTTCGGGGTTTTAACTTATATATTTAAATTCTCTTTTGTCTCACTTTTTAATCTCGCATATTTAGCATTCTTTACTTAGAATACTTTTCGTAAGATTTCAGTTAAGTCAAATCTCAGAGTAATCCTCGGGATTTTCATCTTTAATTGATGAATCAGAGTAATTCCTACTTGGAATTTTCAAACTCCGAAACTGACTATTTTGAATCCAAACTTAGGAGTTTTATATGCAATGTGTACGTTCGATCAGAATTTGTGAACTTTTCATCGAATCAAAACACAAGTACAAGAAAAAATTACTTGGACAAAGAAGCTAGGTAATCCTCAGGACTTTATTATTATAGTAAAAGAAATAACTATTTCTGGAAATCAACTACATGGCAGTGGTCAACATGACCTTATTTTCGTGGTAACTACTAACTTCTGTTATCACAGAGTAGACATTAAATATAATATATCTTTAAGTTGGTCGCATGCCAACTTCTAGGGACTTCAACTCCTTCCAAGGTTTGAAGTTTGTATGAGCCATGGCCTGTGACGGTCTTAACTTGGTAGGGGCCTTCCCAATTTGGAGCCATCTTGCCTTTGGGACCTACCCCTGAAGCCTCAATTTTTCTAAGTACCAGATCTCCTTCCCTGAAATATCGCTCCTTAACCCGTAGGTTATAGTAATAGGAAGCTCGTTTCTGGTTTTCCACAATCTTAGCATGAGCTTCGTCACGAATCTCATCAATCATATCAAGTGCAAGTCTCATACCTTCTTCATTGGCTTCTGGCTCATACTGCTGGACCCTGGAGGATGTATGAGTGATTTCAAGTGGCACCACTGCCTCGGCTCCATAAGCCAGCTGAAAGGGGGTTGCCCCAGTTGAAACCTTGCAAGTGGTTCGATACGCCCATAGTATAGGGAGTGTCTTCCGCCCATGACCCCTGGGCCTTCTCAACTCTTTTCTTCAGTCCATCGAGGATTATTCTATTGGCCACCTCAGCTTGTCCATTAGCTTGAGGGTGAGCAACTGAAGTAAAGCGTAACTCAATCGAGTAATCCTCACAATAACTTTTAAACTCAGCGTTATTGAACTGAGTCCCATTGTCTATAACCATGACTCGAGGTATTCCGTATCTGCAAATAATATTTTCCCACACAAACTGAGCAACCTGCTTGGTGGTTATCTTGGCCTGTGCTTTGGCCTCAATCCACTTAGTAAAATAGTCAACAGCTACCAATAGAAACTTCCTTTGCGCGCTAGCAAGTGGAAAAGGTCCAAGAATATCCATCCCCCACATTGCAAAGGGGATAGGAGTATTGATAGACATCAGCATCTCAAGTGGCTGTCGTACAACGGGTGCAAACCTTTGACAACGATCACACCTTTTCACATAGTCTTGAGCGTGCTTTAGCATATCTGGCCAATAGAATCCAAGGCGGGTTACTTTATGAGCTAATGCTCTTCCACCGAGGTGTTGGCCACATACCCCTTCATGAACTTCTCTAAGGGCTTCTCGAGCCTCATCCGGCCTCAAACATCTCAAATAAGGGATCACAAACGATTTTCTATATAAGACCCCCTCAATGAGTACATACTTAAGGGCCCTCACCTGTAACTTCCGCGCTTCATCAGCATTAGGCGGTAGATGACCGCTTTGTAAGTACAACTTAATCTCATCCATCCAAGTGGCCCCTGTGTCAATGGGGGCAACTAACTTTGCTTCGATGCTTGGGGTTCTCAAAACCTGATAATAAACGCTTCCTGAGCATACCTCATCGTCGGAGGATGCAAATTGTGATAAGGCATCAGCCTTGGTGTTCTCCTCCCGGGGCACATATTCTACCGAGCATTCTTCGAATAGTGCCATCTGGGTCTTTACAATCCTTAGGTATTTCAGCATAGTCTCCTCACGGGCTTCAAACTCACCATTCACTTGGAAGACTACAAGCTTTGAGTCACCACAGACTTTCAAATTCTTTACCCTCAAGGTTCTAGCTAGACCAAGTCCAGCTATTAATGCTTCATACTCTGCTTCGTTATTAGTGGTCGGAAAGTCTAGCTTAATAGCGTATTCCACTGTAAAGCCATCAGGGCTTTGGAGCACAAGTCCTGCACCACTACCTTTTGTTTTTGAAGCCCCATCAAAAAATAGTAGCCAATACTCTTTAGGTTTTTCTTCCTTAGCAGGTTCTCCTACCTTGTCTCCTTGCCCCCCGACTTCCTGGTTGCTAATGGTGCATTCAACTAGGAAGTCAGCTAAGGCCTGAGCTTTAATCGCCGTTCGAGGCTTATATCGGATATCAAATTCTCCAAGCTCAATTGCCCACTTGATCAATCTTCCACTAGCCTTAGGGCTATGTATAACATTTCGGAGAGGTTGGTCTGTCAGGACTTCTATCTTATGAGACTGAAAGTAAGGTCTCAACTTCCTCGAGGCCGTAATCATGGCCAAAGCAAACTTTTCGATCACTGAGTAATTGAGCTCCGCTCCATGCAGAACCTTGCTCACATAGTATACTGGTTTCTGGACTTTGGATTCCTCCCGAACCAAGACGGCACTTAGCGCTTGTTCCGAGACAGCTAAGTATACATACAGGGTTTCGCCCTCTATGGGTTTTGATAAGAGTGGTGGCTCTGCCATATATTTCTTTAGATGTTCGAAGGCCACTTGGCTCTCATCCGTCCATTCAAAGTTCTTAACCTTCTTTAATGCTTTGAAGAAAGGCAAGCACTTGTCTCCTGACTTGGATACAAACCTTCCCAAGGCTGCAATTCTTCCTGTAAGTTTCTGAACATCCCTTACACTCCTTGGGGGTTCCATATCTAGGATAGCTTTTATCTTGTCGGGGTTGGCTTCAATACCACGCTTCGAGACCATTAGACCCAGGAATTTCCCAGAACCGACCCCAAAGGCACACTTAGCTGGGTTTAACATCATCTTATGCGTCCTCAGGACTTCAAAGGCCTCTCTAAGGTGTTCAAGGTGATTTGCTTTGTTCAGGCTTTTCACCAACATATCGTCCACATATACCTCCATAGTCTTACCAATCAGATGTTTAAACATCTTGTTTGCAAGGCGTTGGTATGTTGCTCCTGCATTCTTAAGTCCAAATGCCATGACCAAGTAACAGAATACACCAAAGTCAGTAATGAATGATACCTTGGGGATGTCGCCTTTGTTCATCCGGATCTGATTATACCCGCTGAACCCATCCATGAAACTTAGCATCTCATGGCCGGCAGTGGCGTCTATTAGCGTGTCTATCCTTGGAAGAGGGAAACAATCCTTGGGACAAGCATCGTTCAGGTCAGTGAAGTCTACACACATCCTCCACTTCCCATTGGCTTTCTTAACCATAACAGGGTTGGCCAACCATTCTGGAAATTGTATCTCTTCGATAAAACCTGCTTCCAGCAACTTATCGACCTCCTGTTTAATGGCTTCTTGCCTTTCAGGGGCGAAGTTCCTTTTCTTCTGCTTGATAGGTTTCCTTTCGGGGTTTACATTCAACTTATGGGTCATGAATGAGGGATCAATACCTGGCATATCGGCCGCTGTCCAGGCGAAAACATCACGGTTGTTCCTCAAGAACCTCACAAGCTCTTGTTTCAAATCTTCCTGGAGTAATGCTCCAACATAAGTGACCTTTTCAGGTTCTTCTGTATACAATTGGATTGGGACCAAATCTTCGGCAGGCTTGCCTCTCCTTTCGACTTCTTCTCGGACATCAAGGTCCTCTATAGGTAACACTTGCCCCCCGGCTCCTCCAGATCTTAATGCCCCAATATAACAGCTTCGGGCCATTTTCTGATCTCCTAATTCTTCTCCAATTCCGTTCCTAGTCGGGAATTTAATCTTCATGTGGTAAGTGGACGGGATTGCCTTAAAAGCGTGTATCCCAGTCCTTCCAAGGATGGCATTATAGGTCGACGAAGCTTTAACAACCAAGAAATTTATCATGCATGTGGCTTGTCTAGGTTCGGTACCCATAGTTACAGGGAGTTGGATCATGCCTTCAATCTTGGTTTCCACATTGTTGAAGCCATATATAGGCATATCCGAGGGGGTCAGTTGAGTATCGGAGTATCCCATCTTTTCATAGGCATCATAGAACAAAATATCCACCGAGGCTCCATTATCAATGAGCACTCTCTTCACGGACGAGTTTCCAATCACTGGTGTAATTACTAAGGGGTCATCATGGGGGAATTTTACCTTCTCGAGGTCGACGTTATCGAATGCCATTGCATAGTCAATTTTTGCCCGCTTCGGGGGTTCTCCAACTATACTCATTACTTCCCTCGCATAAGCTTTCCGTGAATTACTTGAGGATCCTGCAGCTGTAGGCCCTCCGGAGATCACGTTGATCACAGGCCCTCGAGGCTGGGTTCTCTTATCATCATTGTCTCTTCCACGGCTGTCATTGTCCCGATAATTTTTGTCTCCATCTTTGGTAAATTTGGATAACTTGCCTTTTCGGATCAAGAACTCAATTTCATCCTTCAACTGCCGGCAATCATCGGTCTTATGTCCTGTGTCTTTGTGGAATCGACAGTATAAATCTTTGTTACGTTTCTCCGGATCGGTCCTTATAGGCTTCGGCCATCCTTCTCAATTTCCAACAGGATTTGACTCCTCGGGGCGTTAAGCCTGGCATACTCAGTAAACCTCGGCCCCACCTTCTTTTTAGCAGGCGATTTTTCCTCATCTTCCTTCCGGGAGTACTTATTCTCAGCATTATACTCCGTGTCATTCCCACGCTTTTTGAAGGTTGTATTCGGTCCCTGATTGTTCTGGGATTTTCTCAAACTTTCCTCCGCCTTTATATACTTTCCGTCTCTCTCTTGTAAATCGTTCATATTGTCCGGAGCCCTCTTGGCTAGAGATCGGCGAAAATTGTCATCAGTGGTGCCTTGTTGGAGTGCAATCATGGCTACCTTCTGATCAAGGTCTGGGACCTTCAAGGCTTCTTTGGTAAAACGATTCATATACTCCCGGAGTGATTCGTTCTTACCTTAATGCAAATTCATTAGAGAGGCAGAGCTCTTAGCATGTGTTTTGCTTCCAACAAATTGCCCTATGAAAGCCCTGCTCAAGTCAGCAAAACAAGAGATAGAATTAGGGGGTAGGCGACTATACCAATGTTGGGCCATCCCACTCAAGGTTTGGGGAAAAGAGCGGCACTTGATTGCTTCGGTGACGGGCTGGAGTAACAGAGCGTTCATGAAGGTCCGAACATGATTAGCGGGATCACCCGTGCCATCGTAAGCTTTAATGGTTGGGAGCTTGAATTTTCGGGAAATCCTTGCACCCATGATTTCTTGCGTAAAAGGGGGAACCGGGTTATCAGGATCGCCTGCTGGTAACAAGTGAATTTGATTCATCACGGTTTGACGAGGGTTTTCATCCCTAGATTCTGGGGGTTGCATCATTTCCTGGTCTCTTTTTAACCATGCGATTTCCTCTTTATAGGCCCGGATCCTTTCCTCATAAGTTATTGGCCCCCGGGGCTCATTAGTTTCTTGCCTATGGCGGCGTCGACGGTGTCGATCAGCATCTCTCCTCCTTCGAGGGGGTGTATCATGCTCCTGCTCCGATTCGGAAGAGTCGTAGTCAGTTACATGCACATAGTCATCTCTTGTGCCTCCACGGGTGGTTGTAGTGACCGTTGAGTAATGTGTGCCGGCGTCGGTGACGGTTGCAATTACTCGAGTCAGAGGGGGCAGCGAACCAAAAGTCCGGGGAGTAGTAGTTTGAGCAATGGTCGTACCAAGCGGGAGGGAGGTAGTTACAGGGGTTGATTCAGTCGAGACCCCGGTGGTTGTTCGACTGCGTGGAACATGGATTTCTGAACGTGGTCCGGTTGGGTTCGTCATGGTTGTTGTTGTGTTCCCACAGACGGCGCCAAATGTTATAGAACTAAAAACGGGGGTGAGCGATTTGTGCTTTGGACTGGTCTCGGTGCGAGATGCCTACGTATCTTCTGCGTGGTGAAGAATCAAGTCCAAAACGTAGTTCTAGTTATGAGGGGTAGAGCCCTTTATATAGGCACTTCGAAGTCAGAAGTCGGATGGAAGTACCATTCCGTGTATCAGACTTCTTATCGAAGTATGCCTCGAGGCAAAAGATAAGATAGAACTCTTACCCTTTCGTTGCTGATATTTATATGCGCTCCGGGGTGCTTATCTGTTAGAATCAGATGTATTATAGAACTCGTATTCGAAACCGGACCTACAGTTGGGCCTCTATTAATTACGAAATTAATATCTAAGAGTCTCAGACCCTATTTAACTGGGCTGTAGTATTCTTGGGCTTTTAATATCCAATAATAATTAAATATTATTTCTGACCCATATCAGACTTGTAGCTTCATTTTCGGTTTTTTGAAATTGGAATCAATTTGTAGTTTCATTCTTGGCTCGTTTGAGCCCGGAAACAACTCGTAGCTTCATTATTGACTAGATTGAAGTTGGAAACAACTTGTAGCTTCATTCCAAACTCGTTTGAAGCTGAAAACAACTTGTAGCTTCATTTTCAGTTGTTTGAAATTGGAATCAATTTGTAGTTTCATTCTTGGCTAATTTGAGCCCGAAAACAACTTGTAGCTTCATTATTGACTAGATTGAAGTCGGAAACAACTTGGAGCTTCATTCCAGATCCGTTTGAAGTTGAAAACAACTTGTAGCTTCATTTTTAGTTGTTTGAAATTGGAGTCAATTTATAGTTTCATTCTTGGCTCGTTTGAGCCCGGAACCAACTTGTAGATTCATTATTGACTAGATTGAAGTTGGAAACAACTTTTAGCTTCATTCCAGACTCGTTTGAATTTTAAAACAACTTGTAGTTTCATTTTCTGCTTGTTTGAACCCGGAAAAAACTTGTAGCTTCATTATTGACTAGATTGAAGTTTGAAACAACTTGTAGCTTCATTCCAGACCCGTTTGAAGTTGAAAACAACTTGTAGCTTCATTTTCAGTTGTTTGAAATTGGAATCAACTTATAGTTTCATTCTTGACTCGTTTGAGCCCGGAAACAACTTGTAGCTTCATTATTGACTAGATTGAAGTTGGAAACAACTTGTAGCTTCATTCCAGACTCGTTTGAAGTTGAAAACAACTTGTAGCTTAATTTTCGGTTTTTTGAAATTGGAATCAATTTGTAGTTTCATACTTGACTCGTTTGAGCCCGGAAACAACTTGGAGCTTCATTATTGACTAGATTGAAGTTGGAAACAACTTGTAGCTTCATTCCAGGCTCGTTTGAAGTTGAAAACAACTTGTACCTTCATTTCGGTTGTTTGAAATTGGAATCGACTTGTAGTTACATTCTTGACTCGTTTGAGCCCAGAAACAACTTGTAGCTTCATTATTGACTAGATTAAAGTTGGAAACACCTTGTAGCTTCATTATAGACTATATTGAAGTTGGAAACAACTTGTAGCTTCATTCCAGACTCGTTTTAATTTTAAAACAACTTGTAGCTTCATTTTCGGTTGTTTGAAATTGAAATCAATTTGTAGTTTCATTCTTGGCTCGTTTGAGCCCGGAAACAACTTGTAGCTCCATTATTGACTAGATTGAAGTTGGAAACAACTTGTAGCTTCATTATTGACTAGATTGAAGTTGAAAACAACTTGTAGTTTCATTCTTGGCTTGTTTGAGCCCGGAAAAAACTTGTAGCTTCATTATTGACTAGATTGAAGTTTGAAACAACTTGTAGCTTCATTCCAGACCCGTTTGAAGTTGAAAACAACTTGTAGCCTCATTTTCAGTTGTTTGAAATTGGAATCAACTTGTAGTTTCATTCTTGGCTTGATTTAGCCCGGAAACAACTTGTAGCTTCATTATTGACTAGATTGAAGTTGGAAACAACTTGTAGCTTCATTCCAGACGTTTGAAGTTGAAAACAACTTGTAGCTTCATTTTCGGTTTTTTGAAGTTGGAATCAATTTGTACTTTCATTCTTGGCTCGTTTGAGCCCGGAAACAACTTGTAGCTTCATTATTGACAAGATTGAAGTTGGAACCAACTTGTAGCTTCATTCCAGACTCGTTTGAAGTTGAAAACAACTTGTAGCTTCATTTCAGTTGTTTGAAATTGGAATCAACTTGTAGTTTCATTCTTGACTCGTTTAAGCCCGAAAGCAACTTTTAGCTACATTATTGACTGGATTGAAGTTGGAAACAACTTTTAGCTTCATTCCAGACACGTTTGAATTTTAAAACAACTTGTAACTTCATTTTCGGTTGTTTGAAATTGGAATCAACTTGTAGTTTCATTCTTGACTCGTTTGAGCCCGGAAACAACTTGTAGCTTCATTATTGACTAGATTGAAGTTTGAAACAACTTGTAGCTTCATTCCAGATCCGTTTGAAGTTGAAAACAACTTGTAGCTTCATTTTCGGTTGTTTGAAATTGGAATCAACTTGTAGTTTCATTCCTGACTCGTTTGAGCCTGAAAACAACTTGTAGCTTCATTATTGACTAGATTGAAGTTTGAAACAACTTGTAGCTTCATTCCAGATCCGTTTGAAGTTGAAAACAACTTGTAGCTTCATTTTCGGTTGTTTGAAATTGGAATCAATTTGTAGTTTCATTCTTGGCTCGTTTGAGCCCGCAAACAACTCGTAGCTTCATTATTGACTAGATTGAAGTTGGAAACAACTTGTAGCTTCATTCCAGACTCGTTTGAAGTTGAAAACAACTTGTAGCTTCATTTTCGGTTGTTTGAAATTGGAATCAATTTGTAGTTTCATTCTTGGCTCATTTGAGCCCGGATGCAACTTGTAGCTTCATTATTGACTAGATTGGAGTTGGAAACAACTTGTAGCTTCATTCCAGACCCGTTTGAAGTTGAAAACAACTTGTAGCTTCATTTTCAGTTGTTTGAAATTGGATTCAATTTGTAGTTTCATTCTTGGCTCGTTAGAGCCCGGAACCAACTTGTAGCTTCATTATTGACTAGATTAAAGTTGGAAACAACTTGTAGCTTCATTATATACTAGATTGAAGTTGGAAACAACTTGTAGCTTCATTCCACACTCGTTTTAATTTTAAAACAACTTGTAGCTTCATTTTCGGGTGTTTGAAATTAGAATCAACTTGTAGTTTCATTTTTGACTCGTTTGAGCTTGGAAACAACTTGTAGATTCATTATTGACTAGATTGAAGTTGGAAACAACTTGTAGCTTCATTCCAGACTCGTTTGAATTTTGAAACGACTTGTAGCTTCATTTTCGGTTGTTTGAAATTGGAATCAATTTGTAGTTTCATTCTTGGCTCGTTTGAGCCCGGAAACAACTCGTAGCTTCATTATTGACTAGATTGAAGTTGGAAACAACTTGTAGCTTCATTCCAAACTCGTTTGAAGTTGAAAACAACTTGTAGCTTCATTTTTAGTTGTTTGAAATTGGAATCAATTTGTAGTTTCATTCTTGGCTAATTTGAGCCCGGAAACAACTTGTAGCTTCATTATTGACTAGATTGAAGTCGGAAACAACTTGTAACTTCATTCCAGACCCGTTTGAAGTTGAAAACAACTTGTAGCTTCATTTTCAGTTGTTTGAAATTGGAATCAACTTATAGTTTCATTCTTGACTCGTTTGAGCCCGGAAACAACTTGTAGCTTCATTATTGACTAGATTGAAGTTGGAAACAACTTGTAGCTTCATTCCAGACTCGTTTGAAGTTGAAAACAACTTGTAGCTTAATTTTCGGTTTTTTGAAATTTGAATCAATTTGTAGTTTCATACTTGACTCGTTTGTGCCCGGAAACAACTTGGAGCTTCATTATTGACTAGATTGAAGTTGGAAACAACTTGTAGCTTCATTCCAGACTCGTTTGAAGTTGAAAACAACTTGCACCTTCATTTGGGTTGTTTGAAATTAGAATCAACTTGTAGTTACATTCTTGACTCGTTTGAGCCCGGAAACAACTTGTAGCTTCATTATTGACTAGATTAAAGTTGGAAACAACTTGTAGCTTCATTATAGACTAGATTGAAGTTGGAAACAACTTGTAGCTTCATTCCAGACTCGTTTTAATTTTAAAACAACTTGTAGCTTCATTTTCGGTTGTTTGAAATTGGAATCAACTTGTAGTTACATTCTAGTCTCGTTTGAGCCCGGAAACAACTTGTAGCTTCATTATTGACTAGATTGAAGTTGGAAACAACTTGTAGCTTCATTCCAGACTCGTTTGAAGTTGAAAACAAATTGTAGCTTCATTTTCGGTTGTTTGAAATTGGAATCAATTTGTAGTTTCATTATTGGCTCGTTTGAGCCCGGAAACAACTTGTAGCTCCATTATTGACTAGATTGAAGTTGGAAACAACTTGTAGCTTCATTATTGACTAGATTGAAGTTGAAAACAACTTGTAGTTTCATTCTTGGCTTGATTGAGCCCGGAAAAAACTTGTAGCTTCATTATTGACTAGATTGAAGTTTGAAACAACTTGTAGCTTCATTCCAGACCCGTTTGAAGTTGAAAACAACTTGTAGCCTCATTTTCAGTTGTTTGAAATTGGAATCAACTTGTAGTTTCATTCTTGGCTTGATTTAGCCCGGAAACAACTTGTAGCTTCATTATTGACTTGATTGAAGTTGGAAACAACTTGTAGCTTCATTCCAGACGTTTGAAGTTGAAAACAACTTGTAGCTTCATTTTCGGTTTTTTGAAATTGGAATCAATTTGTACTTTCATTCTTGACTCGTTTGAGCCCGGAAACAACTTGTAGCTTCATTATTGACAAGATTGAAGTTGGAACCAACTTGTAGCTTCATTCCAGACTCGTTTGAAGTTGAAAACAACTTGTAGCTTGTTTCGGTTGTTTGAAATTGGAATCAACTTGTAGTTTCATTCTTGACTCGTTTAAGACCGGAAGCAACTTGTAGCTTCATTATTGACTGGATTGAAGTTGGAAACAACTTTTAGCTTCATTCCAGACACGTTTGAATTTTAAAACAACTTGTAACTTCATTTTCGGTTCTTTGAAATTGGAATCAACTTGTAGTTTCATTCTTGACTCGTTTGAGCCCGGAAACAACTTGTAGCTTCATTATTGACTAGATTGAAGTTTGAAACAACTTGTAGCTTCATTCCAGATCCGTTTGAAGTTGAAAACAACTTGTAGCTTCATTTTCGGTTGTTTGAAATTGGAATCAACTTGTAGTTTCATTCCTGACTCGTTTGAGCCCGAAAACAACTTGTAGCTTCATTATTGACTAGATTAAAGTTGGAAACAACTTGTAGCTTCATTATAGACTAGATTGAAGTTGGAAACAACTTGTAGCTTCATTCCAGACTCGTTTTAATTTTAAAACAACTTGTAGCTTCATTTTCGGTTGTTTAAAATTTGGAATCAATTTGAAGTTTCATTCTTGGCTCGTTTGAGCCCGGAAACAACTTGTAGCTTCATTATTGACTAGATTGAAGTTGGAAACAACTTGTAGCTTCATTCCAGACCCGTTTGAAGTTGAAAACAACTTGTAGCTTCATTTTCGGTTGTTTGAAATTGGATTCAATTTGTAGTTTCATTCTTGGCTCGTTTGAGCTCGGAAACAACTTGTAGATTCAGTATTGACTAGATTGAAGTTGGAAACAACTTTTAGGTTCATTCCAGACTCGTTTGAATTTTAAAACAACTCGTAGTTTCATTCTTGGCTTGTTTGAGCCCGGAAAAAACTTGTAGCTTCATTATTGACTAGATTGAAGTTGGAAACAACGTGTAGCTTCATTCCAGACTCGTTTGAATTTTAAAACAACTTGTAGCTTCATTTTCGGTTCCTTGAAATTGGAATCAACTTGTAGTTTCATTTTTTGGCTCGTTTGATCCCGGAAACAACTTGTAGCTTCATTATTGACTAGATTGAAGTTGGAAACAACTTGTAGCTTCATTCCAGACTCGTTTGAAGTTGAAAACAACTTGTAGCTTCATTTTCGGTTGTTTGAAATTGGAATCAATTTGTAGTTTCATTCTTGGCTCGTTTGAGCCCGGAAACAACTCGTAGCTTCATTATTGACTAGATTGAAGTTGGAAACAACTTGTAGCTTCATTCCAGACTCATTTGAAGTTGAAAACAACTTGTAGCTTCATTTTCGGTTGTTTAAAATTGGAATCAATTTGTAGTTTCATTCTTGGTTCCTTTGAGCCCGGAAACAACTTGTAGCTTCATTATTGACTAGATTGAAGTTGGAAACAACTTGTAGCTTCATTCCAGACCCGTTTGAAGTTGAAAACAAATTGTAGCTTCATTTTCAGTTGTTTGAAATTGGATTTAATTTGTAGTTTCATTCTTGGCTCGTTAGAGCCCGGAACCAACTTGTAGCTTCATTATTGACTAGATTAAAGTTGGAAACAACTTGTAGCTTCATTATATACTAGATTGAAGTTGGAAACAACTTGTAGCTTCATTCCACACTAGTTTTAATTTTAAAACAACTTGTAGCTTCATTTTCGTGTGTTTGAAATTAGAATCAACTTGTAGTTTCATTTTTGACTCGTTTGAGCTTGGAAACAACTTGTAGCTTCATTATTGACTAGATTGAAGTTGGAAACAACTTGTAGCTTCATTCCAGACTCGTTTGAATTTTGAAACGACTTGTAGCTTCATTTTCGGTTGTTTGAAATTGAAATCAATTTGTAGTTTCATTCTTGGCTCGTTTGAGCCCGGAAACAACTCGTAGCTTCATTATTGACTAGATTGAAGGTGGAAACAACTTGTAGCTTCATTCCAAACTCGTTTGAAGTTGAAAACAACTTGTAGCTTCATTTTCGGTTGTTTGAAATTGGAATCAATTTTTAGTTTCATTCTTGGCTAATTTGAGCCCGGACACAACTTGTAGCTTCATTATTGACTAGATTGAAGTTGGAAACAACTTGTAGCTTCATTCCAGACCCGTTTGAAGTTGAAAACAACTTGTAGCTTCATTTTCAGTTGTTTGAAATTGGATTCAATTTGTAGTTTCATTCTTGGCTCGTTAGAGCCCGGAACCAACTTGTAGATTCATTATTGACTAGATTGAAGTTGGAAACAACTTTTAGCTTCATTCCAGACTCGTTTGAATTTTAAAACAACTTGTAGTTTCATTCTGTGCTTGTTTGAGCCCGGAAAAAACTTGTAGCTTCATTATTGACTAGATTGAAGTTGGAAACAACTTGTAGCTTCATTCCAGACCCGTTTGAAGTTGAAAACAACTTGTAGCTTCATTTTCAGTTGTTTGAAATTGGAATCAACTTATAGTTTCATTCTTGACTCGTTTGAGCCCGGAAACAACTTGTAGCTTCATTATTGACTAGATTGAAGTTGGATACAACTTGTAGCTTCATTCCAGACACGTTTGAATTTTAAAACAACTTGTAACTTCATTTTCGGTTCTTTGAAATTGGAATCAACTTGTAGTTTCATTCTTGACTCGTTTGAGCCCGGAAACAACTTGTAGCTTCATTATTGACTAGATTGAAGTTTGAAACAACTTGTAGCTTCATTCCAGATCCGTTTGAAGTTGAAAACAACTTGTAGCTTCATTTTCGGTTGTTTGAAATTGGAATCAACTTGTAGTTTCATTCCTGACTCGTTTGAGCCCGAAAACAACTTGTAGCTTCATTATTGACTAGATTAAAGTTGGAAACAACTTGTAGCTTCATTATAGACTAGATTGAAGTTGGAAACAACTTGTAGCTTCATTCCAGACTCGTTTTAATTTTAAAACAACTTGTAGCTTCATTTTCGGTTGTTTAAAATTTGGAATCAATTTGAAGTTTCATTCTTGGCTCGTTTGAGCCCGGAAACAACTTGTAGCTTCATTATTGACTAGATTGAAGTTGGAAACAACTTGTAGCTTCATTCCAGACCCGTTTGAAGTTGAAAACAACTTGTAGCTTCATTTTCGGTTGTTTGAAATTGGATTCAATTTGTAGTTTCATTCTTGGCTCGTTTGAGCTCGGAAACAACTTGTAGATTCAGTATTGACTAGATTGAAGTTGGAAACAACTTTTAGGTTCATTCCAGACTCGTTTGAATTTTAAAACAACTTGTAGTTTCATTCTTGGCTTGTTTGAGCCCGGAAAAAACTTGTAGCTTCATTATTGACTAGATTGAAGTTGGAAACAACGTGTAGCTTCATTCCAGACTCGTTTGAATTTTAAAACAACTTGTAGCTTCATTTTCGGTTCCTTGAAATTGGAATCAACTTGTAGTTTCATTTTTTGGCTCGTTTGATCCCGGAAACAACTTGTAGCTTCATTATTGACTAGATTGAAGTTGGAAACAACTTGTAGCTTCATTCCAGACTCGTTTGAAGTTGAAAACAACTTGTAGCTTCATTTTCGGTTGTTTGAAATTGGAATCAATTTGTAGTTTCATTCTTGGCTCGTTTGAGCCCGGAAACAACTCGTAGCTTCATTATTGACTAGATTGAAGTTGGAAACAACTTGTAGCTTCATTCCAGACTCATTTGAAGTTGAAAACAACTTGTAGCTTCATTTTCGGTTGTTTAAAATTGGAATCAATTTGTAGTTTCATTCTTGGTTCCTTTGAGCCCGGAAACAACTTGTAGCTTCATTATTGACTAGATTGAAGTTGGAAACAACTTGTAGCTTCATTCCAGACCCGTTTGAAGTTGAAAACAAATTGTAGCTTCATTTTCAGTTGTTTGAAATTGGATTCAATTTGTAGTTTCATTCTTGGCTCGTTAGAGCCCGGAACCAACTTGCAGCTTCATTATTGACTAGATTAAAGTTGGAAACAACTTGTAGCTTCATTATATACTAGATTGAAGTTGGAAACAACTTGTAGCTTCATTCCACACTAGTTTTAATTTTAAAACAACTTGTAGCTTCATTTTCGTGTGTTTGAAATTAGAATCAACTTGTAGTTTCATTTTTGACTCGTTTGAGCTTGGAAACAACTTGTAGTTTCATTATTGACTAGATTGAAGTTGGAAACAACTTGTAGCTTCATTCCAGACTCGTTTGAATTTTGAAACGACTTGTAGCTTCATTTTCGGTAGTTTGAAATTGAAATCAATTTGTAGTTTCATTCTTGGCTCGTTTGAGCCCGGAAACAACTCGTAGCTTCATTATTGACTAGATTGAAGGTGGAAACAACTTGTAGCTTCATTCCAAACTCGTTTGAAGTTGAAAACAACTTGTAGCTTCATTTTCGGTTGTTTGAAATTGGAATCAATTTTTAGTTTCATTCTTGGCTAATTTGAGCCCGGACACAACTTGTAGCTTCATTATTGACTAGATTGAAGTTGGAAACAACTTGTAGCTTCATTCCAGACCCGTTTGAAGTTGAAAACAACTTGTAGCTTCATTTTCAGTTGTTTGAAATTGGATTCAATTTGTAGTTTCATTCTTGGCTCGTTAGAGCCCGGAACCAACTTGTAGATTCATTATTGACTAGATTGAAGTTGGAAACAACTTTTAGCTTCATTCCAGACTCGTTTGAATTTTAAAACAACTTGTAGTTTCATTCTGTGCTTGTTTGAGCCCGGAAAAAACTTGTAGCTTCATTATTGACTAGATTGAAGTTGGAAACAACTTGTAGCTTCATTCCAGACCTGTTTGAAGTTGAAAACAACTTGTAGCTTCATTTTCAGTTGTTTGAAATTGGAATCAACTTATAGTTTCATTCTTGACTCGTTTGAGCCCGGAAACAACTTGTAGCTTCATTATTGACTAGATTGAAGTTGGATACAACTTGTAGCTTCATTCCAGACTCGTTTGAAGTTGAAAACAACTTGTAGCTTCATTTTCGGTTTTTTGAAATTGGAATCAATTTGTAGTTTCATACTTGACTCGTTTGAGCCCGGAAACAACTTGGAGCTTAATTATTGACTAGATTGAATTTGGAAACAACTTGTAGCTTCATTCCAGACCCGTTTGAAGTTGAAAACAACTTGTAGCTTCATTTTCGGTTTTTTGAAATTGGAATCAATTTGTAGTTTCATACTTGACTCGTTTGAGCCCGAAAACAACTTGTAGCTTCATTATTGACTAGATTAAAGTTGGAAACAACTTGTAGCTTCATTATAGACTAGATTGAAGTTGGAAACAACTTGTAGCTTCATTCTAGACTCGTTTTAATTTTAAAACAACTTGTAGCTTCATTTTCGGTTGTTTGAAATTTGGAATCAATTTGAAGTTTCATTCTTGGCTCGTTTGAGCCCGGAAACAACTTGTAGCTTCATTATTGACTAGATTGAAGTTGGAAACAACTTGTAGCTTCATTCCAGACCCGTTTGAAGTTGAAAACAACTTGTAGCTTCATTTTCGGTTGTTTGAAATTGGATTCAAGTTGTAGTTTCATTCGTGGCTCGTTTGAGCTCGGAAACAACTTGTAGATTCAGTATTGACTAGATTGAAGTTGGAAACAACTTTTAGGTTCATTCCAGACTCGTTTGAATTTTAAAACAACTTGTAGTTTCATTCTTGGCTTGTTTGAGCCCGGAAAAAACTTGTAGCTTCATTATTGACTAGATTGAAGTTGGAAACAACTTGTAGCTTCGTTCCAGATCCATTTGAAGTTGAAAACAACTTGTAGCTTCATTTTCGGTTGTTTGAAATTGGAATCAACTTGTAGTTTCATTCCTGACTCGTTTGAGCCCGGAAACAACTTGTAGCTTCATTATTGACTAGATTGAAGTTTGAAACAACTTGTAGCTTCATTCCAGATCCGTTTGAAGTTGAAAACAACTTGTAGCTTCATTTTCGGTTGTTTGAAATTGGAATCAACTTGTAGTTTCATTCCTGACTCGTTTGAGCCCGCAAACAACTTGTAGCTTCATTATTGACTAGATTGAAGTTTGAAACAACTTGTAGCTTCATTCCAGATCCGTTTGAAGTTGAAAACAACTTGTAGCTTCATTTTCGGTTGTTTGAAATTGGATTCAATTTGTAGTTTCATTCTTGGCTCGTTTGAGCTTGGAAACTACTTGTAGCTTCATTATTGACTAGATTGAAGTTGGAAACAACTTGTAGCTTCATTCCAGACTCGTTTGAATTTTGAAACGACTTGTAGCTTCATTTTCGGTTGTTTGAAATTGAAATCAATTTGTAGTTTCATTCTTGGCTCGTTTGAGCCCGGAAACAACTCGTAGCTTCATTATTGACTAGATTGAAGTTGGAAACAACTTGTAGCTTCATTCCAAACTCGTTTGAAGTTGAAAACAACTTGTAGCTTCATTTTCGGTTGTTTGAAATTGGAATCAATTTTTAGTTTCATTCTTGGCTAATTTGAGCCCGGACACAACTTGTAACTTCATTATTGACTAGATTGAAGTTGGAAACAACTTGTAGCTTCATTCCAGACCCGTTTGAAGTTGAAAACAACTTGTAGCTTCATTTTCAGTTGTTTGAAATTGGATTCAATTTGTAGTTTCATTCTTGGCTCGTTAGAGCCCGGAACCAACTTGTAGATTCATTATTGACTAGATTGAAGTTGGAAACAACTTTTAGCTTCATTCCAGACTCGTTTGAATTTTAAAACAACTTGTAGTTTCATTCTGTGCTTGTTTGAGCCCGGAAAAAACTTGTAGCTTCATTATTGACTAGATTGAAGTTGGAAACAACTTGTAGCTTCATTCCAGACCCGTTTGAAGTTGAAAACAACTTGTAGCTTCATTTTCAGTTGTTTGAAATTGGAATCAACTTATAGTTTCATTCTTGACTCGTTTGAGCCCGGAAACAACTTGTAGCTTCATTATTGACTAGATTGAAGTTGGATACAACTTGTAGCTTCATTCCAGACTCGTTTGAAGTTGAAAACAACTTGTAGCTTCATTTTCGGTTTTTTGAAATTGGAATCAATTTGTAGTTTCATACTTGACTCGTTTGAGCCCGGAAACAACTTGGAGCTTAATTATTGACTAGATTGAATTTGGAAACAACTTGTAGCTTCATTCCAGACCCGTTTGAAGTTGAAAACAACTTGTAGCTTCATTTTCGGTTTTTTGAAATTGGAATCAATTTGTAGTTTCATACTTGACTCGTTTGAGCCCGAAAACAACTTGTAGCTTCATTATTGACTAGATTAAAGTTGGAAACAACTTGTAGCTTCATTATAGACTAGATTGAAGTTGGAAACAACTTGTAGCTTCATTCTAGACTCGTTTTAATTTTAAAACAACTTGTAGCTTCATTTTCGGTTGTTTGAAATTTGGAATCAATTTGAAGTTTCATTCTTGGCTCGTTTGAGCCCGGAAACAACTTGTAGCTTCATTATTGACTAGATTGAAGTTGGAAACAACTTGTAGCTTCATTCCAGACCCGTTTGAAGTTGAAAACAACTTGTAGCTTCATTTTCGGTTGTTTGAAATTGGATTCAAGTTGTAGTTTCATTCGTGGCTCGTTTGAGCTCGGAAACAACTTGTAGATTCAGTATTGACTAGATTGAAGTTGGAAACAACTTTTAGGTTCATTCCAGACTCGTTTGAATTTTAAAACAACTTGTAGTTTCATTCTTGGCTTGTTTGAGCCCGGAAAAAACTTGTAGCTTCATTATTGACTAGATTGAAGTTGGAAACAACTTGTAGCTTCGTTCCAGATCCGTTTGAAGTTGAAAACAACTTGTAGCTTCATTTTCGGTTGTTTGAAATTGGAATCAACTTGTAGTTTCATTCCTGACTCGTTTGAGCCCGGAAACAACTTGTAGCTTCATTATTAACTAGATTGAAGTTTGAAACAACTTGTAGCTTCATTCCAGATCCGTTTGAAGTTGAAAACAACTTGTAGCTTCATTTTCGGTTGTTTGAAATTGGAATCAACTTGTAGTTTCATTCCTGACTCGTTTGAGCCCGCAAACAACTTGTAGCTTCATTATTGACTAGATTGAAGTTTGAAACAACTTGTAGCTTCATTCCAGATCCGTTTGAAGTTGAAAACAACTTGTAGCTTCATTTTCGGTTGTTTGAAATTGGATTCAATTTGTAGTTTCATTCTTGGCTCGTTTGAGCTTCGAAACTACTTGTAGCTTCATTATTGACTAGATTGAAGTTGGAAACAACTTGTAGCTTCATTCCAGACTCGTTTGAATTTTGAAACGACTTGTAGCTTCATTTTCGGTTGTTTGAAATTGAAATCAATTTGTAGTTTCATTCTTGGCTCGTTTGAGCCCGGAAACAACTCGTAGCTTCATTATTGACTAGATTGAAGTTGGAAACAACTTGTAGCTTCATTCCAAACTCGTTTGAAGTTGAAAACAACTTGTAGCTTCATTTTCAGTTGTTTGAAATTGGAATCAATTTTTAGTTTCATTCTTGGCTAATTTGAGCCCGGACACAACTTGTAACTTCATTATTGACTAGATTGAAGTTGGAAACAACTTGTAGCTTCATTCCAGACCCGTTTGAAGTTGAAAACAACTTGTAGCTTCATTTTCAGTTGTTTGAAATTGGATTCAATTTGTAGTTTCATTCTTGGCTCGTTAGAGCCCGGAACCAACTTGTAGATTCATTATTGACTAGATTGAAGTTGGAAACAACTTTTAGCTTCATTCCAGACTCGTTTGAATTTTAAAACAACTTGTAGTTTCATTCTGTGCTTGTTTGAGCCCGGAAAAAACTTGTAGCTTCATTATTGACTAGATTGAAGTTGGAAACAACTTGTAGCTTCATTCCAGACCCGTTTGAAGTTGAAAACAACTTGTAGCTTCATTTTCAGTTGTTTGAAATTGGAATCAACTTATAGTTTCATTCTTGACTCGTTTGAGCCCGGAAACAACTTGTAGCTTCATTATTGACTAGATTGAAGTTGGATACAACTTGTAGCTTCATTCCAGACTCGTTTGAAGTTGAAAACAACTTGTAGCTTCATTTTCGGTTTTTGAAATTGGAATCAATTTGTAGTTTCATACTTGACTCGATTGAGCCCGGAAACAACTTGGAGCTTCATTATTGACTAGATTGAATTTGGAAACAACTTGTAGCTTCATTCCAGACCCGTTTGAAGTTGAAAACAACTTGTAGCTTCATTTTCGGTTTTTTGAAATTAGAATCAATTTGTAGTTTCATACTTGACTCGTTTGAGCCCGAAAACAACTTGTAGCTTCATTATTGACTAGATTAAAGTTGGAAACAACTTGTAGCTTCATTATAGACTAGATTGAAGTTGGAAACAACTTGTAGCTTCATTCTAGACTCGTTTTAATTTTAAAACAACTTGTAGCTTCATTTTCGGTTGTTTGAAATTTGGAATCAATTTGAAGTTTCATTCTTGGCTCGTTTGAGCCCGGAAACAACTTGTAGCTTCATTATTGACTAGATTGAAGTTGGAAACAACTTGTAGCTTCATTCCAGACCCGTTTGAAGTTGAAAACAACTTGTAGCTTCATTTTCGGTTGTTTGAAATTGGATTCAAGTTGTAGTTTCATTCGTGGCTCGTTTGAGCTCGGAAACAACTTGTAGATTCAGTATTGACTAGATTGAAGTTGGAAACAACTTTTAGGTTCATTCCAGACTCGTTTGAATTTTAAAACAACTTGTAGTTTCATTCTTGGCTTGTTTGAGCCCGGAAAAAACTTGTAGCTTCATTATTGACTAGATTGAAGTTGGAAACAACTTGTAGCTTCGTTCCAGATCCGTTTGAAGTTGAAAACAACTTGTAGCTTCATTTTCGGTTGTTTGAAATTGGAATCAACTTGTAGTTTCATTCCTGACTCGTTTGAGCCCGCAAACAACTTGTAGCTTCATTATTGACTAGATTGAAGTTTGAAACAACTTGTAGCTTCATTCCAGATCCGTTTGAAGTTGAAAACAACTTGTAGCTTCATTTTCGGTTGTTTGAAATTGGAATCAATTTGTAGTTTCATTCTTGGCTCGTTTGAGCCCGGAAACAACTCGTAGCTTCATTATTGACTAGATTGAAGTTGGAAACAACTTGTAGCTTCATTCCAGACTCGTTTGAAGTTGAAAACAACTTGTAGCTTCATTTTCGGTTGTTTGAAATTGGAATCAATTTGTAGTTTCATTCTTGGCTCCTTTGAGCCCGGAAACAACTTGTAGCTTCATTATTGACTAGATTGAAGTTGGAAACAACTTGTAGCTTCATTCCAGACCCGTTTGAAGTTGAAAACAACTTGTAGCTTCATTTTCAGTTGTTTGAAATTGGATTCAATTTGTAGTTTCATTCTTGGCTCGTTAGAGCCCGGAACCAACTTGTAGCTTCATTATTGACTAGATTAAAGTTGGAAACAACTTGTAGCTTCATTATTGTTATAGAATAGAAAACAAAGAGGGTGAGCGATTCGTGCTTTGGACTGGTCTCGGTGCGAGATGCCTACGTATCTTCTGCGTGGAGAAGAATCAAGTCCAAAACGTAGTTCTAGTTATGAGGGGTAGAGCCCTTTATATAGGCGTTTCGGAGTTAGAAGTGGGACGGAAGTATGATTCCGTGTATCAGACTTCTTATCGAAGTATGCCTCGAAGCAAGAGATAAGATAGAACTCTTATTCTCTTGTTGCTGACGTTTGTCCGAACTTCTGAATACTTATCTGATAGAGTCAGATGTATCATAGAATTCAGACTTGTTACTGGTCCTCTGACTGGGCCTTTATTAATTAGTCACGAAATTATCTAATAAATAGAGGCTCAGGCCCCTTTTTAACTGGGCTTTAGTGTTCTTGGGCTTTTAATATCTAATAATAATTAAATATCACTTCTGACCCATATCATTTGCCCCCCAACTTTCGACAAGTTTTATAAAAACTTTTCAAAAGTTGCTGAGTCCTCATCGGCTTTCTGAGCTCCCGATTCATATATCATGCGAGAAAGCTAACTTCTGCAAATTCCCATCGTCCAAGGTCTGAAGTTCCATAAATAGCGCAAGGATCCCAACGATCTTGACTATTTTGAAACAATTCGAGAGATGACTTGAATTAACTGTAGAGTAAAGATAGCTCTGTTTCGTATCCTTCGGGATCGTACTTCATTTTCGATTGGAGTACCGGAAGACATGAATCTTTCTTTTGACTTCTCGAGTCGTTTTCATGAGTCTCTTTATTGGTATAACAAGCGTCCTTTAAAATTACGTTCGTAATGGTACTTTCGAGTACTTTCGTATTTTTCCAGGGCTTAATTCAATTAAATTGGAATTTCTGCAATTAAATTCCAATTTTCTAGAATTTTTTGAGCCTTTAAAGAATTTCCAAAATATTTTTTGAAATTAAAATCCCAATTTTACTATTTTCCCTGATTTTTCAGGAATTTTTCTTGTATTTTTCCAAATTTTGGGGAATTTTTTGGGTATTTTCATAAAGAATTAAATAATCCTTTAATAAAAACCCATCCCTCTCCAGGAGATGCTTCCTAGGCGTGGGTACCCCCGCCAAGGAGGCATCCCATGAGCCACGCCTAGGAGACTCGTCTCCTGGGCGTTGCTGAGTGTTGTTCCACATGTTTAGTCTCCTTGGCGTGGCTACACCCGCCAAGGAGGCATTTTAGCAGCCACGCGTAGGAGGCATGCTCCTAGAATCGGTCATGCCTTTCCAGAGTGAAATGTCTCCTAGGCGTTGGTGCACACGCCCAGTAGACATAATTTGGCAGCGCGCCAAGAAAAAGTGCTTCCTTGGCGTGGTTGGACAATGCTTTCTTCAAGTATTGCTTCCTTGGCGTGGGTACAACCGCCAAGGAGACATAGTGCTGTACCACGCCTAGGAAATATGCTTCCTGGGCGTGGTTGTCTTTAAGGCCTTCTCAGGCTTGATTTCTTATGCTTCCTAGGCGTGGGTATCCCCGCCAAGGAGACATAGTGCTGTACCACGCCTAGGAAATATGCTTCCTGGGCGTGGTTGTCTTTAAGGCCTTCTCAGGCTTGATTTCTTATGCTTCCTAGGCGTGGGTATCCCCGCCAAGGAGACATAGTGCTGTACCACGCCTAGGAAATATGCTTCCTGGGCGTGGTTGTCTTTAAGGCCTTCTCAGGCTTGATTTCTTATGCTTCCTAGGCGTGGGTATCCCCGCCAAGGAGACATAGTGCTGTACCACGCCTAGGAAATATGCTTCCTGGGCGTGGTTGTCTTTAAGGCCTTCTCAGGCTTGATTTCTTATGCTTCCTAGGCGTGGGTATCCCCGCCAAGGAGACATAGTGCTGTACCACGCCTAGGAAATATGCTTCCTGGGCGTGGTTGTCTTAAAGGCCTTCTTAGGCTTGATTTCTTATGCTTCCTAGGCGTGGGTATCCCCGCCAAGGAGACATAGTGCTGTACCACGCCTAGGAAATATGCTTCCTGGGCGTGGTTGTTTTTAAGGCCTTCACAGGCTTGATTTGTTATGCTTCCTAGGCGGGGGTAACCCCGCCAAGGAGGCACGTTGGTATTTCGTAAATAAAGCATTTAGATATAACCGTCTTAGGAATATGTTACCGTTATAGGTTGTGGGCCTTAGTCTATAACCTGTCAGGCCTATATAGCTTATTTTTCTTTATTTTTTTGCGTGTGTCTCCCAGAATTCTTGAGATCCTTCTAGAATAGGTTCGAATTTTTCAAGTCTATGGGCTTCCCGCCTTTGACAAGGCTTGATGACCGGCCCAAGGCCCATTCTACTGGCTGTAGCCAGTTCATTTTAGGGTTTACCGGCAAGTGAACGGGTTAAGCTTTTTCTATATAATGTGTGACTTGAGATTTCATTTCTCATTTCACACAATAGTTTCCAAGTTCAAGAGCTAAAAATCCTCCCAAACACTCTCAAATATCCTCTAGCTTTTGGGCGAAATTTCAGGCGAATTTCCGGCAATCTTCAAAGATTTTCCAGATTCCGGCCGATATTCAAAGTTTTTCCAGTTTTCCGGGCGATCTTCAAGGAATTCCCAGTTTTCCGGACGATATTCATCATTTCTTCATAATTTTCTGGGTTTCATACCTTCATCCGAAGAAGATCAATGGCCGATTCTGCATCCTCACAGCAATCCCAGCTTTCGCAGCAACCTGCAGCTCGTTCGCGCGCCAACCGAGGTAAAAAATCCCTCGTCCATGCTAGTGTTGTTTGTCTTAGGGATTTACTAAGTGAATTTGGTCAAGCCTTTCCCAATCTACTTCACTTAGATGCTTATAATTATCCCACTAAGCTCACCCAGAAAGATATTGATATTATGAGCAAGTTGTTTGGAATAGAACACCCTTACAGGGCCGAGCTCCCAGGCCCAAATGACCGGGCTTGCTACCCAAAGCCCGGGGCAATTAGAATTTACAAAGAAACCTTCTATGCCGGTTTTAGGTTGCCACCTCCTATGTTTGTTTATAGGCTTTTAGCCGAGGCCCGGGTGTGTCCGACCCAACTCCAGCCCAATGGCTGGAGGTTTATACATTGCTTTATGGTCCAATGTAAGAAGCACAACTTGGAGCCCAGCGTGGCTGTATTTAGATATCTTTTTAAGTTTGTGAACGCCCCAAATGATGAAGGCTGGGTCAAAATCCAATATCGGACTTTGGGCCGCAGCATCTTCGTTTCTGACTCGGCCCCTGATTCTCTTCCGAATTGGAAGAAACAATGGTTTTATTTATACATGGAAGGGGCCGATTGGGCCGACTATTTTTACTCGGATTTCAGCCGGGCCGAGGACGGAACGATGCGGTCCCTTAAGTTGGGGGTCGAGGAAGAGGCTGCAATTAGGGTTTTGACGGGGGACAACCTCCACCATTGCTCGTTGCTCATCTCGGAGGCCTCCCTCCAGTTACATGGGCTTAGCGATTTGGGCCCTGAGGGTATGCCCCATCTACTTGTGTTTTAATAAACTTCTCTTTACCTTTATAAATTGGGCTTCTAACCTTTCTTGTTTCTGATTTGCAGCCCAAGTTGCTTTAGGAAGCATATTCAAGAAGCGCGAAACCGCCGCTTCTCAGGCGGTGGTTACCGAAGTGGCTCGCGAGAAGAAGTCGCGAAAAAGGGGAAAGTCCCCAGTTATCGAGAAGGTTCCCGCCTTTCTAACTCCTCGCGAAGTGACCGTCGAGGAGGACTCAAGCCCCTATGTGGTGGAGTGGGGCCTTCTCAAGAAGGACACCGTAGTGGGGGATTCTAGGGCCGCCGCGGAGTGGTCCAGGAATGTGATCACCCCACGGGACCGGGCCCATGTGGTCGAATCATCTGAGGACCTCCAGATTGAACTCCTGGGGGCCCAAGCCGTGGCGACGGTAAGCCCAATGCATTGTTTCTAAGTTTTATCCTAACTTAGTTAATTTCTTCTTCTTCTAACTTCCTTGTTTTGTATAGGTCAACACCTATCTCCAAGCTGCGGTTCACAACTTGAAGGCGGTCAGGGCCGAGAAGTCGATCGCGGAACGTGACCGCGATCGTTACTTCGAAGCCTCGACCGCTAACTTTGAGCAGTTCCGGAGGGTGGAGGCCGAGCTGGTGGCCGAACAAGAAAAGGTCCGCACTTTGGAGGCGGAGCTGGCAAGGGTTCGAAAGGAGGCGGTGGAGGACTATAAAAAGTCCCAAGAATTTGACGACCTCCTGGCCGCGGAGTTCGACGCATCCTTTCCCGAGACCTTCAAATCCTGCTGGGAAAGGATCATAGAGGAACTTGGTTCCCAGATCGAGGGAGTCACACTGGAGCGATTCCCCGTTCCGAAGCTTCCCGGGGAGGAGACCCCTTCCCCGATGGCGGTCGAGGATCTCGGGGATTCGCATCCTGTGGACTCTCAAACTTTGGAGATTCCAACCGAGACTCTTGTGATCCAAGATTCCAACTTGGATGAGATGGATCTCGGGAAGGATGGGGAGGCCCACGATGAAGCCCGGGACGAGGCCCAGGAAAAGGAAGCCCGGGGACCAGAAGCCCAGGACGAGGAAAAGGTCCAGGAAGACGAGTTCGATGATGGCCTTCCTTAGACTAGGTTCTTTTTGGCCCTGTGTGGCCTATTTTGTAATTATTAAATTATCCAAATGTTTATGCCCCTCGGGGTCTAACTTTATTAACTTATTTATTTAAGTTGCTTTTGTTTCGTACTTTACAATTTGTGCCTTTAACATTCCGTACTTAGAATATTTTAGGCCATCTTTTATAAGATTCGCCAATTCGAACCTCGAAATAGTCCACTTGGGATGAATCTAAGTGATTCGTACTTAGAATCTCAAAACTCCAAGGTGTCTTAAGATGACCCTTCAGGGTTAGTTGACTTTTGATCGTCATATTTGGAATTTACTTAGTACTTTTTCTCAGCTTTAAGCCCGTATCCTTTTTCAGGATGTTTTACTTTAAGCACAAATCAACTCATAATACTTTAACAAAATCAAGGCTAAAATCCTCGGGACTTTTATTAATACCATAGTAAAAGAGATAAACTAAGCTTGAATTCAACTACATGGCAATGGTCAACATGACCTTATTTTATGATAACTACTAACTTCTGTTATCATAGAGTAGACATTAAATATAATATATCTTTAAGTTGGTTGCATGCCAACTCCTAGGAACTTCAACTCCTTCCAAGGTCTGTAGCTTGTATGAGCCGTGGCCTGTGACAGCCTTAATTTGGTAGGGGCCTTCCCAATTTGGAGCCATCTTGCCTTTGGGACCTACCCCTGAAGCCTCAATTTTTCTAAGTACCAGATCTCCTTTCCTGAAATATCGCTCCTTAACCCGTAGGTTATAGTAATAGGAAGCTCGTTTCTGGTTTTCCACAATCTTAGCATGAGCTTCGTCACGAATCTCATCAATCATATCAAGTGCAAGTCTCATACCTTCCTCGTTGGCTTCTGGCTCATACTGCTGTACCCTTGAGGAGGTGTGGGTGATTTCAAGGGGCACAACTGCCTCAGCTCCATAAGCTAGCTGAAAGGGGGTTGCCCCAGTTGAAACCTTACAAGTTGTTCGATATGCCCATAGTATGGGGAGTACCTCATCGGCCCACAATCCCTGGGCTTTCTCAACTCTTTTCTTTAGTCCATCAAGAATTATCCTATTGGCCACCTCAGCTTGTCCATTAGCTTGAGGATGGGCAACTGAAGTGAAGCGTAACTCAATCGAGTAATCCTCACAATATCCTCTAAACTCAGCATTATTGAACTGAGTCCCATTGTCGGTAACCATGACTCGAGGTATTCCGTACCTGCAGATAATGTTCTCCCACACGAATTGAGCAACTTGCTTGGTGGTTATCTTGGCCAACGGCTTGGCTTCAATCCATTTGGTGAAATAATCAATCGCAACCAATAGAAACTTTCTCTGCGCGCTAGCAAGTGGAAACGGTCCAAGAATGTCCATCCCCCACATTGCGAAGGGGATAGGAGTATTGATGGATGTCAGCATCTCAGGCGGCTGTCGTACAACAGGTGCAAACCTTTGACAACGATCACACTTTTTCACATAGTCTTGAGCGTGCTTCAGCATGTCTGGCCAATAGAATCCAAGGCGGGTCACTTTATGAGCCAATGCTCTTCCACCAAGGTGTTGGCCACATACCCCTTCATGAACTTCTCTAAGGGCTTCTCGAGCCTCATCAGGCCTCAGACATCTCAAGTAAGGGATCACAAACGATTTTCTATATAAGATTCCCTCAATGAGTACATATTTAAGTGCCCTTACCTGTAACTTTCGTGCTTCATCAGCATTAGGTGGCAGATGTCCGCTTCGTAAGTACAACTTAATTTCATCCATCCAAGTGGCCCCTGTGTCAATGGGGGCAACTAACTTTGCTTCGATACTCGGGGTTCTCAAAACCTGATAGTAAACGCTTCCTGAGCATACCTCATCGTCGGAAGATGCAAATTGTGACAGGGCATCAGCCTTGGTGTTCTCCTCCCTTGGCACATACTCTACCAAGCATTCTTCGAATAGTGCCATCTGGGTCTTTACAATCCTTAGATATTTTAGCATAGTCTCCTCACGGGCTTCAAACTCACCATTCACTTGGAAGACTACGAGCTTTGAGTCACCACAGACCTTCAAATTCTTTACCCTCAAGGTTCTGGCTAGGCCAAGCCCAGCTATCAATGCCTCATATTCTGCCTCATTATTAGTGGTTGGAAAGTCTAGCTTAATAGCATATTCCACAGTAAAGCCATCAGGGCTTTGGAGCACAAGTCCTGCACCACTACCTTTTGTTTTTGAAGCTCCGTCAAAAAATAGTAGCCAATATTCTTTAGGTTTTTCTTCCTTAGTAGGTTCTTCTACCTTGTCCCCTTGCCCCCCGACTTCCTGGTTGCTAATGGTGCATTCAACTAGGAAGTCAGCTAAGGCCTGAGCTTTAATCGCCGTTCGAGGTTTGTATCGGATATCAAATTCTCCAAGCTCAATGGCCCACTTGATCAATCTTCCACTAGCCTTAGGGCTGTGTATAACATTCCGGAGAGTTGGGTCTGTCAGGACTTCTATCTTATGAGACTGAAAGTAAGGTCTTAACTTCCTCGAGGCCGTAATCATGGCCAAAGCAAACTTTTCGATCACTGAGTAATTGAGCTCCGCTCCATGCAGAACCTTGCTCACATAGTATACTGGTTTCTGGACTTTGGATTCCTCCCGAACCAAGACGGCACTTAGCGCTTGTTCCGAGACAGCTAAGTATACATATAGGGTTTCGCCCTCCACGGGTTTCGATAACAGTGGTGGTTCTGCCATATATTTCTTTAGATGTTCGAAGGCCACTTGGCTCTCATTCGTCCACTCAAAGTTCTTAACCTTCTTTAATGCTTTGAAGAAAGGCAAGCACTTGTCTCCTGACTTGGATACAAACCTTCCCAAAGCTGCAATTCTTCCTGTCAGTTTCTGAACATCCCTTACACTCTTTGGGGGTTCCATATCTAGGATAGCTTTTATCTTGTCGGGGTTGGCTTCAATACCACGCTTTGAGACCATTAAACCCAGGAACTTCCCAGAACCGACCCCAAAGGCACACTTAGCTGGGTTTAACATCATCTTATGCGTCCTCAGGACTTCAAAGGCCTCTCTAAGGTGTTCAAGGTGATCCGCTTTGTTCAAGCTTTTCACCAACATATCGTCTACGTATACCTCCATAGTCTTTCCAATCAGATGTTTAAACATCTTGTTTGCAAGGCGTTGGTATGTTGCTCCTGCATTCTTAAGTCCAAAGGCCATAACCAAATAACAAAATACACCAAAGTCAGTGATAAACGATACCTTGGGTACGTCGTCCTTGTCCATCCGGATCTGATTATATCCGCTGAAGCCATCCATGAAGCTCAGCATCTCATGGCCAGCGGTGGCATCTATTAACGTGTCTATCCTTGGAAGAGGGAAACAATCCTTGGGACAAGCATCATTCAGATCAGTGAAGTCTACACACATCCTCCACTTTCCATTGGCCTTCTTGACCATAACAGGGTTCGCCAACCATTCTGGAAATTGTATCTCTTCGATAAAACCTGCTTCCAACAACTTATCGACCTCCTGTTTAATGGCTTCTTGCCTTTCAGGGGCGAAGTTCCTTTTCTTCTGTTTAATAGGTTTCCTCACGGGGTTTACATTCAACTTATGTGTTATGAATGAGGGGTCGATACCTGGCATATCAGCCGCTGTCCAAGCGAAAACATCACGGTTGTTCCTCAAGAACCTCACAAACTCTTGTTTCAAATCTTCCTGGAGTAATGCTCCAACATAAGTGACCTTTTCAGGTTCTTCTGTATACAATTGGATTGGAACCAAATCTTCGGCAGGCTTGCCTCTCCTTTCCTCTTCTTCTCGGACATCAAGGTCCTCTATAGGTAATACTTGCCCCCCGGCTCCTCCAGACCTTAATGCCCCAATATAACAGCTTCGGGCCATTTTCTGATCTCCTAACTCTTCTCCAATTCCGTTCCTAGTCGGGAATTTAATCTTCATGTGGTAAGTGGACGGGATTGCCTTAAAAGCGTGTATCCCAGTCCTTCCAAGGATGGCGTTATAGGTAGACGAGGCTTTGACAACCAAGAAATTTATCATACATGTGGCTTGCCTAGGCTCGGTACCCATGGTTACAGGTAGTTGGATCATGCCTTCAATCTTGGTTTCCACATTGTTGAAGCCATATATAGGCATATCCGAGGGTGTCAGTTGAGTATCGGAGTATCCCATCTTTTCATAGGCATCATAGAACAAAATATCCACCGAGGCTCCATTATCAATGAGCACTCTCTTTACCGACGAGTTTCCAATCACTGGTGTAATTACTAAAGGGTCATCATGGGGGAATTTTACCTTCTCGAGGTCGACGTTATCGAATGCCATTGCATAGTCAATTTTTGCCCGCTTCGGGGGTTCCCCAACTATACTCATTACTTCCCTTGCATAAGCCTTTCTTGAATTGCTTGAAGTGCCTGCAGCCGTAGGTCCTCCGGAGATTACATTAATGACAGGCCCTCGAGGCTGAGTTCTTTTGTCATCGTTGTCTCTCCCTCGATTATCATTGTCTCGATGATTCTTGTCTCCATCCTTGGTAAATTTGGATAACTTGCCTCTTCGGATCAAGAACTCAATCTCATCCTTCAACTGCCGGCAATCATCAGTCTTATGTCCTGTGTCTTTGTGGAATCGACAATATAAATCTTTGTTACGTTTCTCCGGATCAGTCCTTATAGGCTTCGGCCATCTAACACTTTCATCCTTCTCAATTTCCAACAGGATTTGACTCCTCGGGGCGTTAAGCCTGGCATACTCAGTAAACCTCGGCCCTACCTTCTTTTTAGCAGGCGATTTCTCCTCCTCTTCCTTCCGGGAATACTTATTCTCAGCATTATACTCCGTATCATTCCCACGCTTCTTGAAGTTGGTATTCGGTCCTTGATTGTTCTGGGATTTTCTCAAACTTTCCTCCGCCTTTATATACTTTCCGGCTCTCTCTTGTAAATCGTTCATATTGTCCGGAGCCCTCTTGGCTAGGGATCGGCGAAAATTGTCATCTGTGGTGCCTTGTTGGAGTGCAATCATGGCTACCTTCTGATCTAGATCTGGGACCTTCAAGGCTTCTTTGGTAAAACGATTCATATACTCTCGGAGTGATTCGTTCTTACCTTGATGCAAATTCATTAGAGAGGCAGAGCTCTTAGCATGTGTTTTGCTTCCGACAAACTGCCCTATGAAAGCCCTGCTCAAGTCATCGAAACAGGAGATAGAATTAGGGGGTAGGCGACTATACCAATGTTGGGCCATCCCACTTAAGGTTTGGGGAAAAGCGCGGCACTTGATTGCTTCAGTGACGGGCTGGAGTAACAGAGCGTTCATGAAAGTCCGAACATGATTAGCGGGATCACCCGTGCCATCGTAAGCTTTTATGGTTGGGAGCTTGAATTTTCGGGAAATCCTTGCACCCATGATTTCTTGCGTAAAAGGGGGAACCGGGTTATCAGGATCGCCTGCGGGTAGCAAGTGAATTTGATTCATCACGGTTTGACGAGGGTTTTCATCCCTAGATTCCGGGGGTTGCATCCTTGCCTGGTCTCTTTTTAACCGTGCGATTTCCTCTTCATAGGCCCGGATCCTTTCCTCATAAGTTATTGGCCCCCGGGGCTCATTAGTTTCTTGCCTATGGCGGCGTCGACGATGTCGATCAGCATCTCTCCTCCTTCGAGGGGGTGTATCATGCTCCTGCTCCGATTCGGAAGAGTCGTAGTCAGTGACATGCACATAGTCATCTCTTGTGCCTCCACGGGTGGTTGTAGTGACCGTTGAGTAATGTGTGCCGGCGTCGGTGACGGTTGCAATTACTCGAGTCAGAGGGGGCAGCGAGCCAAAAGTCAGGGGAGTAGTAGTTTGAGCAATGGTCGTACCAAGCGGGAGGGTGGTAGTTACAGGGGTTGACTCAGTCGAGACCCCAGTGGTGGTCCGACTGCGTGGAACATGAATTTCAGAACGTATTCCGGTTGGGTTCGTCATGGTTATTGTTGTCTTCCCACAGACGGCGCCAAATGTTATAGAATAGAAAACAAAGAGGGTGAGCGATTCGTGCTTTGGACTGGTCTCGGTGCGAGATGCCTACGTATCTTCTGCGTGGAGAAGAATCAAGTCCAAAACGTAGTTCTAGTTATGAGGGGTAGAGCCCTTTATATAGGCGTTTCGGAGTTAGAAGTGGGACGGAAGTATGATTCCGTGTATCAGACTTCTTATCGAAGTATGCCTCGAAGCAAGAGATAAGATAGAACTCTTATTCTCTTGTTGCTGACGTTTGTCCGAACTTCTGAATACTTATCTGATAGAGTCAGATGTATCATAGAATTCAGACTTGTTACTGGTCCTCTGACTGGGCCTTTATTAATTAGTCACGAAATTATCTAATAAATAGAGGCTCAGGCCCCTTTTTAACTGGGCTTTAGTGTTCTTGGGCTTTTAATATCTAATAATAATTAAATATCACTTCTGACCCATATCAATTATATACTAGATTGAAGTTGGAAACAACTTGTAGCTTCATTCCACACTAGTTTTAATTTTAAAACAACTTGTAGCTTCATTTTCGTGTGTTTGAAATTAGAATCAACTTGTAGTTTCATTTTTGACTCGTTTGAGCTTGGAAACAACTTGTAGCTTCATTATTGACTAGATTGAAGTTGGAAATAACTTGTAGCTTCATTCCAGACTCGTTTGAATTTTGAAACGACTTGTAGCTTCATTTTCGGTTGTTTGAAATTGAAATCAATTTGTAGTTTCATTCTTGGCTCGTTTGAGCCCGGAAACAACTCGTAGCTTCATTATTGACTAGATTGAAGTTGGAAACAACTTGTAGCTTCATTCCAAACTCGTTTGAAGTTGAAAACAACTTGTAGCTTCATTTTCGGTTGTTTGAAATTGGAATCAATTTTTAGTTTCATTCTTGGCTAATTTGAGCCCGGACACAACTTGTAGCTTCATTATTGACTAGATTGAAGTCGGAAACAACTTGTAGCTTCATTCCAGACCCGTTTGAAGTTGAAAACAACTTGTAGCTTCATTTTCAGTTGTTTGAAATTGGATTCAATTTGTAGTTTCATTCTTGGCTCGTTAGAGCCCGGAACCAACTTGTAGATTCATTATTGACTAGATTGAAGTTGGAAATAACTTTTAGCTTCATTCCAGACTCGTTTGAATTTTAAAACAACTTGTAGCTTAATTTTCGGTTTTTTGAAATTGGAATCAATTTGTAGTTTCATACTTGACTCGTTTGAGCCCGGAAACAACTTGGAGCTTCATTATTGACTAGATTTAAGTTGGAAACAACTTGTGGCTTCATTCCAGACTCGTTTGAAGTTGAAAACAACTTGTACCTTCATTTCGGTTGTTTGAAATTAGAATCAACTTGTAGTTACATTCTTGACTCGTTTGAGCCCGGAAACAACTTGTAGCTTCATTATTGACTAGATTAAAGTTGGAAACAACTTGTAGCTTCATTATAGACTAGATTGAAGTTGGAAACAACTTGTAGCTTCTTTCTAGACTCGTTTTAATTTTAAAACAACTTTTAGCTTCATTTTCGGTTGTTTGAAATTGGAATCAACTTGTAGTTACATTCTTGACTCGTTTGAGCCCGGAAACAACTTGTAGCTTCATTATTGACTAGATTGAAGTTGGAAACAACTTGTAGCTTCATTCCAGACCCGTTTGAAGTTGAAAACAACTTGTAGCTTCATTTTCGGTTGTTTGAAATTGGATTCAAGTTGTAGTTTCATTCGTGGCTCGTTTGAGCTCGGAAACAACTTGTAGATTCAGTATTGACTAGATTGAAGTTGGAAACAACTTTTAGGTTCATTCCAGACTCGTTTGAATTTTAAAACAACTTGTAGTTTCATTCTTGGCTTGTTTGAGCCCGGAAAAAACTTGTAGCTTCATTATTGACTAGATTGAAGTTGGAAACAACTTGTAGCTTCGTTCCAGATCCGTTTGAAGTTGAAAACAACTTGTAGCTTCATTTTCGGTTGTTTGAAATTGGAATCAACTTGTAGTTTCATTCCTGACTCGTTTGAGCCCGCAAACAACTTGTAGCTTCATTATTGACTAGATTGAAGTTTGAAACAACTTGTAGCTTCATTCCAGATCCGTTTGAAGTTGAAAACAACTTGTAGCTTCATTTTCGGTTGTTTGAAATTGGAATCAATTTGTAGTTTCATTCTTGGCTCGTTTGAGCCCGGAAACAACTCGTAGCTTCATTATTGACTAGATTGAAGTTGGAAACAACTTGTAGCTTCATTCCAGACTCGTTTGAAGTTGAAAACAACTTGTAGCTTCATTTTCGGTTGTTTGAAATTGGAATCAATTTGTAGTTTCATTCTTGGCTCCTTTGAGCCCGGAAACAACTTGTAGCTTCATTATTGACTAGATTGAAGTTGGAAACAACTTGTAGCTTCATTCCAGACCCGTTTGAAGTTGAAAACAACTTGTAGCTTCATTTTCAGTTGTTTGAAATTGGATTCAATTTGTAGTTTCATTCTTGGCTCGTTAGAGCCCGGAACCAACTTGTAGCTTCATTATTGACTAGATTAAAGTTGGAAACAACTTGTAGCTTCATTATATACTAGATTGAAGTTGGAAACAACTTGTAGCTTCATTCCACACTAGTTTTAATTTTAAAACAACTTGTAGCTTCATTTTCGTGTGTTTGAAATTAGAATCAACTTGTAGTTTCATTTTTGACTCGTTTGAGCTTGGAAACAACTTGTAGCTTCATTATTGACTAGATTGAAGTTGGAAACAACTTGTAGCTTCATTCCAGACTCGTTTGAATTTTGAAACGACTTGTAGCTTCATTTTCGGTTGTTTGAAATTGAAATCAATTTGTAGTTTCATTCTTGGCTCGTTTGAGCCCGGAAACAACTCGTAGCTTCATTATTGACTAGATTGAAGTTGGAAACAACTTGTAGCTTCATTCCAAACTCGTTTGAAGTTGAAAACAACTTGTAGCTTCATTTTCGGTTGTTTGAAATTGGAATCAATTTTTAGTTTCATTCTTGGCTAATTTGAGCCCGGACACAACTTGTAGCTTCATTATTGACTAGATTGAAGTCGGAAACAACTTGTAGCTTCATTCCAGACCCGTTTGAAGTTGAAAACAACTTGTAGCTTCATTTTCAGTTGTTTGAAATTGGATTCAATTTGTAGTTTCATTCTTGGCTCGTTAGAGCCCGGAACCAACTTGTAGATTCATTATTGACTAGATTGAAGTTGGAAATAACTTTTAGCTTCATTCCAGACTCGTTTGAATTTTAAAACAACTTGTAGCTTAATTTTCGGTTTTTTGAAATTGGAATCAATTTGTAGTTTCATACTTGACTCGTTTGAGCCCGGAAACAACTTGGAGCTTCATTATTGACTAGATTTAAGTTGGAAACAACTTGTGGCTTCATTCCAGACTCGTTTGAAGTTGAAAACAACTTGTTCCTTCATTTCGGTTGTTTGAAATTAGAATCAACTTGTAGTTACATTCTTGACTCGTTTGAGCCCGGAAACAACTTGTAGCTTCATTATTGACTAGATTAAAGTTGGAAACAACTTGTAGCTTCATTATAGACTAGATTGAAGTTGGAAACAACTTGTAGCTTCATTCCAGACTCGTTTTAATTTTAAAACAACTTTTAGCTTCATTTTCGGTTGTTTGAAATTGGAATCAACTTGTAGTTACATTCTTGACTCGTTTGAGCCCGGAAACAACTTGTAGCTTCATTATTGACTAGATTGAAGTTGGAAACAACTTGTAGCTTCATTCCAGACCCGTTTGAAGTTGAAAACAACTTGTAGCTTCATTTTCGGTTGTTTGAAATTGGATTCAAGTTGTAGTTTCATTCGTGGCTCGTTTGAGCTCGGAAACAACTTGTAGATTCAATATTGACTAGATTGAAGTTGGAAACAACTTTTAGGTTCATTCCAGACTCGTTTGAATTTTAAAACAACTTGTAGTTTCATTCTTGGCTTGTTTGAGCCCGGAAAAAACTTGTAGCTTCATTATTGACTAGATTGAAGTTGGAAACAACTTGTAGCTTCGTTCCAGATCCGTTTGAAGTTGAAAACAACTTGTAGCTTCATTTTCGGTTGTTTGAAATTGGAATCAACTTGTAGTTTCATTCCTGACTCGTTTGAGCCCGGAAACAACTTGTAGCTTCATTATTGACTAGATTGAAGTTTGAAACAACTTGTAGCTTCATTCCAGATCCGTTTGAAGTTGAAAACAACTTGTAGCTTCATTTTCGGTTGTTTGAAATTGGAATCAACTTGTAGTTTCATTCCTGACTCGTTTGAGCCCGCAAACAACTTGTAGCTTCATTATTGACTAGATTGAAGTTTGAAACAACTTGTAGCTTCATTCCAGATCCGTTTGAAGTTGAAAACAACTTGTAGCTTCATTTTCGGTTGTTTGAAATTGGAATCAATTTGTAGTTTCATTCTTGGCTCGTTTGAGCCCGGAAACAACTTGTAGCTTCATTATTGACTAGATTGAAGTTGGAAACAACTTGTAGCTTCATTCCAGACTCGTTTGAAGTTGAAAACAACTTGTAGCTTCATTTTCGGTTGTTTGAAATTGGAATCAATTTGTAGTTTCATTCTTGGCTCCTTTGAGCCCGGAAACAACTTGTAGCTTCATTATTGACTAGATTGAAGTTGGAAACAACTTGTAGCTTCATTCCAGACCCGTTTGAAGTTGAAAACAACTTGTAGCTTCATTTTCAGTTGTTTGAAATTGGATTCAATTTGTAGTTTCATTCTTGGCTCGTTAGAGCCCGGAACCAACTTGTAGCTTCATTATTGACTAGATTAAAGTTGGAAACAACTTGTAGCTTCATTATATACTAGATTGAAGTTGGAAACAACTTGTAGCTTCATTCCACACTAGTTTTAATTTTAAAACAACTTGTAGCTTCATTTTCGTGTGTTTGAAATTAGAATCAACTTGTAGTTTCATTTTTGACTCGTTTGAGCTTGGAAACAACTTGTAGCTTCATTATTGACTAGATTGAAGTTGGAAACAACTTGTAGCTTCATTCCAGACTCGTTTGAATTTTGAAACGACTTGTAGCTTCATTTTCGGTTGTTTGAAATTGAAATCAATTTGTAGTTTCATTCTTGGCTCGTTTGAGCCCGGAAACAACTCGTAGCTTCATTATTGACTAGATTGAAGTTGGAAACAACTTGTAGCTTCATTCCAAACTCGTTTGAAGTTGAAAACAACTTGTAGCTTCATTTTCGGTTGTTTGAAATTGGAATCAATTTTTAGTTTCATTCTTGGCTAATTTGAGCCCGGACACAACTTGTAGCTTCATTATTGACTAGATTGAAGTCGGAAACAACTTGTAGCTTCATTCCAGACCCGTTTGAAGTTGAAAACAACTTGTAGCTTCATTTTCAGTTGTTTGAAACTGGATTCAATTTGTAGTTTCATTCTTGGCTCGTTAGAGCCCGGAACCAACTAGTAGATTCATTATTGACTAGATTGAAGTTGGAAACAACTTTTAGCTTCATTCCAGACTCGTTTGAATTTTAAAACAACTTGTAGCTTAATTTTCGGTTTTTTGAAATTGGAATCAATTTGTAGTTTCATACTTGACTCGTTTGAGCCCGGAAACAACTTGGAGCTTCATTATTGACTAGATTTAAGTTGGAAACAACTTGTGGCTTCATTCCAGACTCGTTTGAAGTTGAAAACAACTTGTACCTTCATTTCGGTTGTTTGAAATTAGAATCAACTTGTAGTTACATTCTTGACTCGTTTGAGCCCGGAAACAACTTGTAGCTTCATTATTGACTAGATTAAAGTTGGAAACAAATTGTAGCTTCATTATAGACTAGATTGAAGTTGGAAACAACTTGTAGCTTCATTCCAGACTCGTTTTAATTTTAAAACAACTTGTAGCTTCATTTTCGGTTGTTCGAAATTGGAATCAACTTGTAGTTACATTCTTGACTCGTTTGAGCCCGGAAACAACTTGTAGCTTCATTATTGACTAGATTGAAGTTGGAAACAACTTGTAGCTGCATTCCAGACTCGTTTGAAGTTGAAAACAAATTGTAGCTTCATTTTCGGTTGTTTGAAATTGGAATCAATTTGTGGTTTCATTATTGGCTCGTTTGAGCCCGGAAACAACTTGTAGCTCCATTATTGACTAGATTGAAGTTGGAAACAACTTGTAGCTTCATTATTGACTAGATTGAAGTTGAAAACAACTTGTAGTTTCATTCTTGGCTTGTTTGAGCCCGGAAAATTTGTAGCTTCATTATTGACTAGATTGAAGTTTGAAACAACTTGTAGCTTCATTCCAGACCCGTTTGAAGTTGAAAACAACTTGTAGCTTCATTTTCGGTTGTTTGAAATTGGATTCAAGTTGTAGTTTCATTCGTGGCTCGTTTGAGCTCGGAAACAACTTGTAGATTCAGTATTGACTAGATTGAAGTTGGAAACAACTTTTAGGTTCATTCCAGACTCGTTTGAATTTTAAAACAACTTGTAGTTTCATTCTTGGCTTGTTTGAGCCCGGAAAAAACTTGTAGCTTCATTATTGACTAGATTGAAGTTGGAAACAACTTGTAGCTTCGTTCCAGATCCGTTTGAAGTTGAAAACAACTTGTAGCTTCATTTTCGGTTGTTTGAAATTGGAATCAACTTGTAGTTTCATTCCTGACTCGTTTGAGCCCGGAAACAACTTGTAGCTTCATTATTGACTAGATTGAAGTTTGAAACAACTTGTAGCTTCATTCCAGATCCGTTTGAAGTTGAAAACAACTTGTAGCTTCATTTTCGGTTGTTTGAAATTGGAATCAACTTGTAGTTTCATTCCTGACTCGTTTGAGCCCGCAAACAACTTGTAGCTTCATTATTGACTAGATTGAAGTTTGAAACAACTTGTAGCTTCATTCCAGATCCGTTTGAAGTTGAAAACAACTTGTAGCTTCATTTTCGGTTGTTTGAAATTGGAATCAATTTGTAGTTTCATTCTTGGCTCGTTTGAGCCCGGAAACAACTTGTAGCTTCATTATTGACTAGATTGAAGTTGGAAACAACTTGTAGCTTCATTCCAGACTCGTTTGAAGTTGAAAACAACTTGTAGCTTCATTTTCGGTTGTTTGAAATTGGAATCAATTTGTAGTTTCATTCTTGGCTCCTTTGAGCCCGGAAACAACTTGTAGCTTCATTATTGACTAGATTGAAGTTGGAAACAACTTGTAGCTTCATTCCAGACCCGTTTGAAGTTGAAAACAACTTGTAGCTTCATTTTCAGTTGTTTGAAATTGGATTCAATTTGTAGTTTCATTCTTGGCTCGTTAGAGCCCGGAACCAACTTGTAGCTTCATTATTGACTAGATTAAAGTTGGAAACAACTTGTAGCTTCATTATATACTAGATTGAAGTTGGAAACAACTTGTAGCTTCATTCCACACTAGTTTTAATTTTAAAACAACTTGTAGCTTCATTTTCGTGTGTTTGAAATTAGAATCAACTTGTAGTTTCATTTTTGACTCGTTTGAGCTTGGAAACAACTTGTAGCTTCATTATTGACTAGATTGAAGTTGGAAACAACTTGTAGCTTCATTCCAGACTCGTTTGAATTTTGAAACGACTTGTAGCTTCATTTTCGGTTGTTTGAAATTGAAATCAATTTGTAGTTTCATTCTTGACTCGTTTGAGCCCGGAAACAACTCGTAGCTTCATTATTGACTAGATTGAAGTTGGAAACAACTTGTAGCTTCATTCCAAACTCGTTTGAAGTTGAAAACAACTTGTAGCTTCATTTTCGGTTGTTTGAAATTGGAATCAATTTTTAGTTTCATTCTTGGCTAATTTGAGCCTGGACACAACTTGTAGCTTCATTATTGACTAGATTGAAGTCGGAAACAACTTGTAGCTTCATTCCAGACCCGTTTGAAGTTGAAAACAACTTGTAGCTTCATTTTCAGTTGTTTGAAACTGGATTCAATTTGTAGTTTCATTCTTGGCTCGTTAGAGCCCGGAACCAACTTGTAGATTCATTATTGACTAGATTGAAGTTGGAAACAACTTTTAGCTTCATTCCAGACTCGTTTGAATTTTAAAACAACTTGTAGCTTAATTTTCGGTTTTTTGAAATTGGAATCAATTTGTAGTTTCATACTTGACTCGTTTGAGCCCGGAAACAACTTGGAGCTTCATTATTGACTAGATTTAAGTTGGAAACAACTTGTGGCTTCATTCCAGACTCGTTTGAAGTTGAAAACAACTTGTACCTTCATTTCGGTTGTTTGAAATTAGAATCAACTTGTAGTTACATTCTTGACTCGTTTGAGCCCGGAAACAACTTGTAGCTTCATTATTGACTAGATTAAAGTTGGAAACAACTTGTAGCTTCATTATAGACTAGATTGAAGTTGGAAACAACTTGTAGCTTCATTCCAGACTCGTTTTAATTTTAAAACAACTTGTAGCTTCATTTTTGGTTGTTTGAAATTGGAATCAACTTGTAGTTACATTCTTGACTCGTTTGAGCCCGGAAACAACTTGTAGCTTCATTATTGACTAGATTGAAGTTGGAAACAACTTGTAGCTGCATTCCAGACTCGTTTGAAGTTGAAAACAAATTGTAGCTTCATTTTCGGTTGTTTGAAATTGGAATCAATTTGTAGTTTCATTATTGGCTCGTTTGAGCCCGGAAACAACTTGTAGCTCCATTATTGACTAGATTGAAGTTGGAAACAACTTGTAGCTTCATTATTGACTAGATTGAAGTTGAAAACAACTTGTAGTTTCATTCTTGGCTTGTTTGAGCCCGGAAAATTTGTAGCTTCATTATTGACTAGATTGAAGTTTGAAACAACTTGTAGCTTCATTCCAGACCCGTTTGAAGTTGAAAACAACTTGTAGCTTCATTTTCGGTTGTTTGAAATTGGATTCAAGTTGTAGTTTCATTCGTGGCTCGTTTGAGCTCGGAAACAACTTGTAGATTCAGTATTGACTAGATTGAAGTTGGAAACAACTTTTAGGTTCATTCCAGACTCGTTTGAATTTTAAAACAACTTGTAGTTTCATTCTTGGCTTGTTTGAGCCCGGAAAAAACTTGTAGCTTCATTATTGACTAGATTGAAGTTGGAAACAACTTGTAGCTTCGTTCCAGATCCGTTTGAAGTTGAAAACAACTTGTAGCTTCATTTTCGGTTGTTTGAAATTGGAATCAACTTGTAGTTTCATTCCTGACTCGTTTGAGCCCGGAAACAACTTGTAGCTTCATTATTGACTAGATTGAAGTTTGAAACAACTTGTAGCTTCATTCCAGATCCGTTTGAAGTTGAAAACAACTTGTAGCTTCATTTTCGGTTGTTTGAAATTGGAATCAACTTGTAGTTTCATTCCTGACTCGTTTGAGCCCGCAAACAACTTGTAGCTTCATTATTGACTAGATTGAAGTTTGAAACAACTTGTAGCTTCATTCCAGATCCGTTTGAAGTTGAAAACAACTTGTAGCTTCATTTTCGGTTGTTTGAAATTGGAATCAATTTGTAGTTTCATTCTTGGCTCGTTTGAGCCCGGAAATAACTTGTAGCTTCATTATTGACTAGATTGAAGTTGGAAACAACTTGTAGCTTCATTCCAGACTCGTTTGAAGTTGAAAACAACTTGTAGCTTCATTTTCGGTTGTTTGAAATTGGAATCAATTTGTAGTTTCATTCTTGGCTCCTTTGAGCCCGGAAACAACTTGTAGCTTCATTATTGACTAGATTGAAGTTGGAAACAACTTGTAGCTTCATTCCAGACCCGTTTGAAGTTGAAAACAACTTGTAGCTTCATTTTCAGTTGTTTGAAATTGGATTCAATTTGTAGTTTCATTCTTGGCTCGTTAGAGCCCGGAACCAACTTGTAGCTTCATTATTGACTAGATTAAAGTTGGAAACAACTTGTAGCTTCATTATATACTAGATTGAAGTTGGAAACAACTTGTAGCTTCATTCCACACTAGTTTTAATTTTAAAACAACTTGTAGCTTCATTTTCGTGTGTTTGAAATTAGAATCAACTTGTAGTTTCATTTTTGACTCGTTTGAGCTTGGAAACAACTTGTAGCTTCATTATTGACTAGATTGAAGTTGGAAACAACTTGTAGCTTCATTCCAGACTCGTTTGAATTTTGAAACGACTTGTAGCTTCATTTTCGGTTGTTTGAAATTGAAATCAATTTGTAGTTTCATTCTTGGCTCGTTTGAGCCCGGAAACAACTCGTAGCTTCATTATTGACTAGATTGAAGTTGGAAACAACTTGTAGCTTCATTCCAAACTCGTTTGAAGTTGAAAACAACTTGTAGCTTCATTTTCGGTTGTTTGAAATTGGAATCAATTTTTAGTTTCATTCTTGGCTAATTTGAGCCCGGACACAACTTGTAGCTTCATTATTGACTAGATTGAAGTCGGAAACAACTTGTAGCTTCATTCCAGACCCGTTTGAAGTTGAAAACAACTTGTAGCTTCATTTTCAGTTGTTTGAAACTGGATTCAATTTTTAGTTTCATTCTTGGCTCGTTAGAGCCCGGAACCAACTTGTAGATTCATTATTGACTAGATTGAAGTTGGAAACAACTTTTAGCTTCATTCCAGACTCGTTTGAATTTTAAAACAACTTGTAGCTTAATTTTCGGTTTTTTGAAATTGGAATCAATTTGTAGTTTCATACTTGACTCGTTTGAGCCCGGAAACAACTTGGAGCTTCATTATTGACTAGATTTAAGTTGGAAACAACTTGTGGCTTCATTCCAGACTCGTTTGAAGTTGAAAACAACTTGTACCTTCATTTCGGTTGTTTGAAATTAGAATCAACTTGTAGTTACATTCTTGACTCGTTTGAGCCCGGAAACAACTTGTAGCTTCATTATTGACTAGATTAAAGTTGGAAACAACTTGTAGCTTCATTATAGACTAGATTGAAGTTGGAAACAACTTGTAGCTTCATTCCAGACTCGTTTTAATTTTAAAACAACTTGTAGCTTCATTTTCGGTTGTTTGAAATTGGAATCAACTTGTAGTTACATTCTTGACTCGTTTGAGCCCGGAAACAACTTGTAGCTTCATTATTGACTAGATTGAAGTTGGAAACAACTTGTAGCTGCATTCCAGACTCGTTTGAAGTTGAAAACAAATTGTAGCTTCATTTTCGGTTGTTTGAAATTGGAATCAATTTGTAGTTTCATTATTGGCTCGTTTGAGCCCGGAAACAACTTGTAGCTCCATTATTGACTAGATTGAAGTTGGAAACAACTTGTAGCTTCATTATTGACTAGATTGAAGTTGAAAACAACTTGTAGTTTCATTCTTGGCTTGTTTGAGCCCGGAAAATTTGTAGCTTCATTATTGACTAGATTGAAGTTTGAAACAACTTGTAGCTTCATTCCAGACCCGTTTGAAATTGAAAACAACTTGTAGCCTCATTTTCAGTTGTTTGAAATTGGAATCAACTTGTAGTTTCATTCTTGGCTTGATTTAGCCCGGAAACAACTTGTAGCTTCATTATTGACTAGATTGAAGTTGGAAACTGTGACGGACCCAACATAATTAACCGACTAAAGCATGCATAAACGATAAATAAACTAGAATTATAGAGTTATGAAATATTAGAACTAAAATCTAAATCCACAATCCCCGGATCACCAGGAATGAGTATGAACAACATCTAAAGTTATTACAACCAAATCGAAATCCAACTTAAGTCTAAGTCATTACTACAAGTTTTAAATCCCAAAAGATTAGAAGAAATTAACTAGGGAACTACGAGTTCCCAACCTGCTCCATCATACGGCGGTAAGCAATCCCGTTGCCTGAGGTGGATTTACGTGCGGTCTGCTTGAAACGGGCCATTCTCGGGTTTCACTGAAGGGTTATAACAACAACAATATATATGAGCATAACGCTCAGCAAGTGAAAACAGTATATATAACAGTTCACAATATGCAAGATAATAAGTGCAAAAGCATCAACAGATATCACAAGGTATAAACACAAGTAAAGGTGTAATGTGGGATATCAATTTATTGGAATTGGAAACACACAGCGCTACGAGCATTGAGGGGTGATCAGCCCACACCAAGCTCCGAACCACATAAAGTGATTCAACCAGGGAGGATCCTCGGCACACATTGGCCATAAACAGACATCAGGCTCCCCGCTACTGATGCTGCAATAATAGACTGGCGCCTCAGTCTTAATAAATTATTATCCAATTCCTTTTAAGGTCATTTCAAATCAAATCATTTTCAAGAAAAGGGTCTTGATCAAAGACAAGTTATGAGCAAGGGTGTTTTCAAAATATAAGTGATCTTTCAAAAGTAAAGGATGTTATTAAGATCGGGGTTCCAAATGAGATAATTCAGGTTAATGTGGGGTATCAAGTTCTCATTATTCATCAAGGACTATTGGAGTATAATCATGTGGTTGTAAGGTGATATTACATGAAAAAGGTAATTCAAGTGTTAAAGGTATTATTGGAATCCAAAGTGATGATCATGAGAGGTGACAAGGTAATTCAGTCCTAAGTAAACAGTAATTCAACGTTCACAGGTATACAATCATAAAGCAAGTATAAAGGAAGAGTTTCACTTGCCTGGATAAAGCTTACTAAACTCCTGTATAGATGCTTCTAGGGGTTCCTTGCCTGGCCTCCTACTTGCACCTATAATTAATAGTATCCTCGTCACTAACTACCCTTTCGCGTATAAATGTATATACATATATATAAAATATAAACTTAAACTTAATTAAAACAAGTAACATAATCATCAAGTAATGCACATAACAAATAAAGCATGGCACTTAGTTACTTAACTTATATTACTTAATAATCTCTAATTATTCTTAAGTCAATTAAGCATTTAATCAAGTAGCACATAAGGTCTAAGACCAATACCTCCTAACTATACTCTACTGACCTCAAATTAACAAATTAATAGTAAGGCACACTTGTGCCCCACTACCCAACACTTACAAGTGAAGTGCAACCTAAGTGACTCACTAGTATGCTTACCTTGGCGACACTTGTGTGCCTTGGTAAAAGAATGCATCTACACTAAGTGAATTGACTTAAACTAACTTGCACTCTCTAATATGACTTAAAACTAACTCATGGAATCAATATGAGGTCAAGGCCTCACTGATGACACACTAAAATGCAATGCACCCTAAGTTGGTACTAGAATGTGACTCCATATGTGACACTTGTGTTCTTTAGTGGAAATGAGGCATCTCCACTTAGGGTATTGACTCCAAACCAATTTCTAAAGGTTGACACAATCTTAAACTAATATTATGAAGTGGTGTGACTCAAAGGCTTTGCCTATATAGGTCCTTAAAAACTAGTGTACCAAAGTGACCATTCTGCCTTGGCAGTTTGGCACCTCTTAGGGGTTTTGGCAAAAACAAGTGTTTCCACTATGTGCCTTGGTGAAATTGTGACTCTACTGGATACTTAAGACTTAAATCTAAGTTGTGCACTTGGAATGACACTAAGGCCTTGCTCAGGCCTCCTTGGGCCTCTAAACAAAGTTGGCACAGAGCACCCTGCCCTGCTGTGGGGACTGCCATGAACTTACCAACTTGAGACTCACTAATCTCACTCACTACACCAATCCAATGACTCAAATAGCTTCCTAATACTTCCCTGAGCTCAACTAAATCAAGGCCCCATGAGGGCCTCATCATTGACAAGGTTTTTAACACTCAAAAGTGCAAATGACACAATTGTGCCCTGTTCTGGGGTGTACTCTGAAATGTGTGTGTGCATCTATGTAAATGATGGTTTTTATGACTTCTAAAGCTACTGGAGACTTGTATACATCAAGTCCTAACTCCAGGAGACTTGGGCCTATGAGGGCCTAAGCATGACACCTCCATTTCACTAGTTTTCTAAGGTGTAAAAATCTGCCATGGTGTGTGTGTGACTCCTTCCACCTTAACACCCTCCAAAACTCCATATACCAACAAACCAAGCCACAAATACTACCCTACAATATACATATACCTACTGACTAGCTACTCCAAGCAAGATATCACAAAATCCAACCTCATATAAGCATAAAACCGAGGCATTTGTAGAGCAAAAACAGAGCAGAATTTCAGGAGCAGTTTTTAAGCACTTTCCAAGCCAATGCACATACATACAAGTTTATTAATCATCAAAACTAAACATAATACATCAAGACACCATCTACATTATCATTTTATGGCAAAAACCGAAACATGCATTGATCAAAAACCAAGTTAAAAGCTCCAAATCATCACATATAACACCCATTCGAATATCATGGCCTAAGATCACTAGTTTCACATGGTTCTTGTATAAATCATAACATGCAAGGTCTAAAACTTTGTAAAACACATTGTAAAGGATCAAAACTTCTTGAAATCATATCAAAACATCACACCATTTCGAATTTTAAGGCATGAAAACAACCCATTTCCTTCGGCTCCCTTGAGGGTCATTGCCGAAGGTGATGAAGCAAGTGTATTTCGGCCAAATGGAGGTATAACCTCCACCAAAATCACATCAAGCTCATCATCTAGGAACCTCTGAAATGGTGACTCTAAGTCCATAAGAACTAAAGCCCCATTCCGGTTCCAAGTGACACATGCAAGCCAAGTCTAACCTTGAGAGAGAAGATACAAGTGTCGGTGATGAAGATCTTGGCAAGACAAGCTTGATCCTTGAAGAAGATGAAGAAATCGGCAATGGAGGAGGGTTTAGAGAGAGAGAGCCGAGAGGAGAGGTGAGGGAGAGAGAAGAGAGAGATGAGAGAAGTGGGTTTGATTTTAGTTGGTGTGTATGAATGAGTGAAGTGTGGAAGTATGTAATATTTTGTTCTCTTGTGTTTTGACTTGACCAACTAGTGGTAGTGGAATGTAGAAATGACTAGCTTGTCCTCTCTTCAAGTGTTGGTGGAAAATGCATGCAAGGGTAATGTAGACATTTGATAATTAATAAAAGTGTGATTAAAAAGATATTAAAAGAATGAGTTTTAGTAAATAAAGTACAAATCGATAAATCATGAAATTAATATCACAAATAATATGAGATTTTAGAAGTTTAATAAAATAGTTTTCTCAAATTTTGGACAAGAAATGAATTTTAAAAGAAATATTACAAGTAGAGCTCTAATAGTCACATTTCACATAAATATAAAACACGAATATAATACACGTAAAATCTCGAGAAGAATATATACAATGAAACGCTATTTTACAAGTTAAAGTTTATCGGCTACTCGCAATTTATCAAATATCACTAAATCGCATATATCTCAACTATTATTTAATCGGGTAACGGCAACGATCACATTTATTAATACAAAGTCAAAACCGTCGCAACTAGTAATATTATTTAATCGCGTAGCGAGAATTATTCGTCAAAAGTCATATAAGTACATTATAACGACATACGAAAGTCATGTAACGATAAACGAGTCAAATTCACATAGTTTGGCAATTAAAACACGAAATTTAATATATCACCAAAATGAAATACTGTAATATATATATTAGTCAAATATTACAAGCGTTACATCCTTCCCCCCTTAAAAGGATTCTGACCCCAGAATCTAAGTAAACAAATGAGGATACTTATCTAACATATCACTTTCTAATTCCCACATTGATTCTTCAACTTTGGGATTCCTCCACAAAATTCTAACTAAAGGAACTGTCTTATTCCTTAACACCTTATCCTTTCTATCTAGAATGCTAACCGGTTGCTCGATATAAGACAAATCGGGCTCTATCTCAACTGGTTCATTCTCTATAATGCACTTGGTGTCGGGGTTGAACTTCTTAAGCAATGAGACATGGAAAACATTGTGAACGTGCTGCATTTGAGGCGGTAAGGCTAGTTCGTACGCCACTTTCCCAATTCTGCTTAAAATCTCAAAAGGACCAATAAATCTTGGACTCAGTTTCCCTTTCTTTCCGAATCTTGCTATTCCTTTCCATGGTGACACTTTCAACAGAACAGCTTCTCCTACTTCATATTCAACATCCTTTCTGTGCGGGTCAGCATACTTTCGTTGTCTATCTTGAGCTGCAATCAATCTGCTTCGAATCACATCTACTGCTTCTCTTGTTTGCTGGATCAATTCTGGACCAATTACTTTCCTTTCTCCAACTTCATCCCAATATATCGGAGATCTACACTTCCTTCCATAAAGAGCTTCGTACGGGGGCATTCCAATGCTGGCATGATAACTGTTATTATACGAAAACTCAACTAAAGGCAAATGCTCGTCCCAATTTCCTTTGAAGTCCAAAGCACAAGACCTCAACATGTCTTCGATAGTTTGAATTGTACGCTCGCTTTGTCCGTCCGTTTGTGGATGATAGGCAGTACTCATCTTGAGTCGGGTTCCCAAATGTTCTTGAAATTGCTTCCAAAATCTCGAGTTAAAACGAGGGTCTCGATCTGACACAATAGATACTGGAACTCCATGACGAGTAACAATCTCTTTCAAATACATGTGAATTAGCTTGTCCATTGAGAATCTCTCGTTGATTGGCAGAAAATGAGCCGACTTGGTCAATCGATCAATGATTACCCAAATAGCATCATGATTAGATTTCGTCCTTGGCAATCCAACTATAAAGTCCATTGCAATGTGCTCCCACTTCCATTCTGGTATCTCTAACGGCTGTATCAATCCACTTGGCTTCTGATGTTCAGCTTTTACTCTTTGACAAGTGTAGCATTTACTGATCCATTGAGCAATTTCCTTCTTCATGTCTGGCCACCAAAAGTTTTGCTTCAAATCTTGGTACATTTTTGTGCTTCCGGGGTGAATAGAAAACTCTGAATTGTAAGCATCCTTCAAGATTTCATTCTTCAATTCCTCCACGTTTGGTATCCAAATTCTTGATGAAAACCTCAAGATTCCTTGGTTGTCTTTCTGTGTGCAGATCTCTTCTCCGGTTAACTCATTCATCTTCTCATTCATCACTTCTTCTTGGCACTTCTTTATCTTTTCCATCAATTCAGGCTGAAAAGTCATGGTACAAATCATTTCTGTAGGTGCACTAGGAGCTCGAATTTCAATTCCCATCTTCTCAAATTCCTGTGATAGTTCTTGAGCCATGGTCAACATATTTAACCTTTCTTTGCGACTTAACGCATCTGCTACTACGTTCGCCTTTCCGGGATGATAGTTAGTCGTGCAGTCGTAGTCTTTAATCAATTCCAACCATCTTCGCTGCCTCATGTTCAACTCTTTTTGCGTGAAAATGTACTTCAAGCTTTTGTGATCCGTGAATATTTCACACTTCTCGCCATAAAGATAGTGTCTCCAAAGCTTTAAAGCAAACACAATTGCTGCCAATTCCAAGTCATGAGTCGGATATCTTTGTTCGTGTGGCTTGAGTTGTCTTGACGCGTAGGCTATCACTTTCCCGTGTTGCATTAAGACACAACCTAATCCTTTGTATGACGCATCACTGTAGATAACAAAATCTCCTTGATCATCTGGCAAAGCTAGAACTGGAGCGGTGACTAACTTCTGTTTCAACTCTTGAAAGCTCTTTTCACATTTATCGGTCCATTCAAACTTCTCATTCTTCCGAGTCAATCTTGTCAACGGTACTGCAATCTTCGAAAAATCCTTCACAAACCTTCGATAATATCCGGCCAATCCCATGAAACTTCTAACTTCAGTTGGGGTCTTCGGCCTTTCCCAATTCATCACAGCTTCTATCTTTGCTGGATCCACTCGAATACCTTCACTTCCAACAATATGTCCTAAAAACTGCACTTCTCGTAGCCAAAATTCACATTTTGAGAACTTTGCATACAACTTCTCCTTTCTTAATGTTTCCAAAGCTATCCTCAGATGTTCAGCATGTTCCTCTTCAGATTTCGAGTATATGAGAATATCGTCGATGAATACAATGACGAACTTGTCTAAATACTTCTTGAATACACGGTTCATCAAATCCATGAAGGCGGCTGGTGCGTTTGTCAATCCAAATGCCATAACTAGAAACTCGTAATGCCCATACCGAGTTCTGAAAGCGGTCTTTGGAATGTCTTCCGGTTTAATCTTCAATTGATGATATCCCGAACGCAAGTCAATCTTCGAAAAGTAAGTTGCTCCTTTGAGTTGATCAAATAAGTCGTCGATTCGAGGCAAAGGATACCTATTCTTGATTGTCAACTTGTTCAATTCTCTATAGTCGATGCATAATCTCATGCTTCCGTCCTTTTTCTCCACAAAAAGAACTGGAGCTCCCCACGGGGATACACTCGGCCTTATAACTCCTTTGTCTAACAACTCTTGCAATTGCTTGGCCAACTCCTTCATTTCTGCCGGCGCCATTCGATACGGTTGCTTTGAAACTGGTTCCGTGCCGGGTGCTAAGTCAATAGAAAACTCAATTTGACGGTCGGGAGGCAATCCAGGAAGATCGTCAGGAAATACATCCAGAAATTTATTAACTATCGGAATGCTTTCTATATTCGGCGTCTCTTTAGATCTATCAATCACATGAGCCAAATAACCTTCACAACCTTGTCTTAACAACTTCTTAGCTTCAATTATCGTCAAAAATGTCTTGGTTTGTTTATGCCCTTTGAATTCTACTTTCTTGCCTTGTGGAGACTTAAGGATTATCTTCTTCTTCTTACAGTCTATTTGAGCACCATTTTCTGCTAACCAATCCATACCTAATATAACATCAAACTCTCCTAATCGAAAAGGTATAAGGGAAGCAGGAAAACTAAAGCCAGAAATCTCTATAGTACATCGGGGGCAAATACTTCTAACAGATACTTGTTCTTGATTAGCAACAATGATAGATAAGGGTTCAACTAACGGTTCAATTGCACAATTCAACTTGCCAACAAAAGATTCAGATATGAAAGATCTAGTAGCTCCAGAATCAAATAGCACTTTAGCATGGTTGTTGTTGACAGAAAGCGTACCTGCCACAACCTCAGAACTCTGAACAGCATCTTTGATATTCATGTTGAATGTCCTTGCTTGAGCCGGATAAGAGGGATGGAAAACAGGAGTTGCAGACTCAAAAACTTGAGTAGAAGGTAGTTGCAGAATCGGAGCAGAAGACGTCATTCCTTGATTGTAAGGGGTAGCTGCCAATTGCATTAACTTGTTAGTTCCAGGAGCTTTACAATCTCTTGACATGTGACCGGTCTTTCCACACTTGAAACAGGTAACAGACGGCTTCGAATTCTGGCACTCGTTCGCATAATGACCCTTCGAGTTGCACTTGAAACAGACAATATCAGCCTTATTACAACTTCCCGTGTGTTTCTTGTTGCAGAACTTGCATTCTGAATTTGCTTGCTGACTCCTTTGACCACTCGGTCCTTGAATCTTCTTCACATTCCTATTTTCTCCTTTCTTGAATCCTCGGGGACCTCCTTGATTCTGAACTCCAAACTTCTTGAAATTCTTTCCACTTTGGCTCCCCTGAGCCGAACCTTCACCTTTACTCACAAACTTTCTCTTCTTGTTATCCTTCTCCTTCTGGTTCTGATCACTTTCTCCTTCAATCACCATTGCCTTCTGGACCACTTCAGCATATGTGGCCAATTCAAAAGCAGCCACTCTGCTTCGTAGCCAAGGCTTCAATCCTTGTTGAAATCTCTTCGCTCTTTTCTCGTCCGTGTCCACATAATCTCCCACGAACCTTACTAATTCTGTAAATTTCTTCTCATATTCCCCAACAGTCATTCCCTCTTGCTTCAATTCAAAGAACTTTAACTCCATCTGAGTTTGCAAATACCTTGGAAAGTACTTGTCTAGAAATATCCTCTTGAATCTATCCCAAGCAATAACCTCACCTTCTTCTAAAGCACGGGCTGACTCCCACCAGTAGTTTGCTTCGTCTTTCAGAAAATATGACGTATACTCAACCTTCTTATCATCGGTTACAACAGCCAAGGTGAAAGCCTTCTCCATCTCCTTTAGCCAGGACTGAGCTTCAACAGGGTCTTGAGTTCCTCGGAACTCGGGTGGTTTCACAGCTTGGAAGGATTTGAAAGTAGTAGGTGGTGGTGGTGCTTGTTGTTGTTGCTGGAGTTGTTGTTGAAGTAATTGTTGTTGTTGAGCAAGGGTAACAGATTGTTGGTGAAGAAGTTGCATAAGTTGAGCCAAGGTTGGTGGTGGTTCTTCGGTATTTTCATTGGTGGTGTTGCGGGTTCTTCGAGGAGGCATGATTCTGAATGTAGACAAGAAAAGCTTATTCTCAGTTCAATATATGCATACAAGTTATATCAAAGGGAATATTGGGTGCAAAGGTATTATTCAAGAGTTATTCACATGGTAACGGTTTATGGTTATTATTATGGCATCATGGTATGTGTGTATATTATTAGAGTCTAAGGTATCATATTGCAAAGGTACAATTATTCGGTCAAAGTCATATCATGGTATATTGGAAAAGTTTAAACATGATCAAGTGCTAAAGGTTTAACATGGCAATTTCTATCTAAGCATGGTACACGTGTAATGACAAAATGAGATGAATAGTCAAAGTGCGAGATTAAACATTAGTTCAAATGATAAGTACGGAACAGTACGAACGGAAATAAAGTGCAAATAAAAGTCTTCCCGAAACAATCCGGGGGTACAAGTACGGAATGGAAAGTCAAAGTACGGATAATCATGATAACGGAATAAAATAGACTAAGGAATAGTCTAGGGGGATGGTGATGATGCTGGTGAAGCTGATGGACTGGCAACTGGCTCACGGAGACTGCTAATCACACGGCGGAGCTCGTTAGTAATGGCGGTCAAAGTGATATGGCTCTCACGCTCGCGGTAGGGTGGAATAGCTGTCAAACGGTCCTCGGCCATGCGAATGATCTCCTCGACCCTAGCAATCAAACGGGGACGGTTGCCCTCATCATCAAAGTCCTCACGGTACAGCTGGTCAATACGGTGCTGGAGAATCGTGTTCTGGCCCTCGAGTCGGTCAGTAAGCCTAACCATCTGCTCGTAAAGCGGGAACGGAACAGTAGCCGGGAATCCGGGACTAGAAGATGACGATGCCTGCCAACAGTTATATATATATATACGCGGTTATAGTAAAAAGGGTGAGAAAACTTAAAAGATTCTAACGCCCCAAATCCCACATGATCTAAGTTCATCTTAACCTCTAAATCCTATCTTATATTCATTTATCCTATGTTGTTCAGTGACTCAAACCTGTCGCTCTGATACCAACTGTGACGGACCCAACATAATTAACCGACTAAAGCATGCATAAACGATAAATAAACTAGAATTATAGATTTATGAAATATTAGAACTAAAATCTAAATCCACAATCCCCGGATCACCAGGAATGAGTATGAACAACATCTAAAGTTATTACAACCAAATTGAAATCCAACTTAAGTCTAAGTCATTACTACAAGTTTTAAATCCCAAAAGATTAGAAGAAATTAACTAGGGAACTACGAGTTCCCAACCTGCTCCATCATACGGCGGTAAGCAATCCCGTTGCCTGAGGTGGATTTACGTGCGGTCTGCTTGAAACGGGCCATTCTCGGGTTTCACTGAAGGGTTATAACAACAACAATATATATGAGCATAACGCTCAGCAAGTGAAAACAGTATATATAACAGTTCACAATATGCAAGATAATAAGTGCAAAAGCATCAACAGATATCACAAGGTATAAACACAAGTAAAGGTGTAATGTGGGATATCAATTTATTGGAATTGGAAACACACAGCGCTACGAGCATTGAGGGGTGATCAGCCCACACCAAGCTCCGAACCACATAAAGTGATTCAACCAGGGAGGATCCTCGGCACACATTGGCCATAAACAGACATCAGGCTCCCCGCTACTGATGCTGCAATAATAGACTGGCGCCTCAGTCTAATAAATTATTATCCAATTCCTTTTAAGGTCATTTCAAATCAAATCATTTTCAAAAAAAAGGTCTTGATCAAAGACAAGTTATAAGCAAGGGTGTTTTCAAAATACAAGCGATCTTTCAAAAGTAAAGGATGTTATTAAGATCGGGGTTCCAAATGAGATAATTCAGGTTAATGTGGGGTATCAAGTTCTCATTATTCATCAAGGACTATTGGAGTATAATCATGTGGTTGTAAGGTGATATTACATGAAAAAGGTAATTCAAGTGTTAAGGGTATTATTGGAATCCAAAGTGATGATCATGAGAGGTGACAAGGTAATTCAGTCCTAAGTAAACAGTAATTCAACGTTCACAGGTATACAATCATAAAGCAAGTATAAAGGAAGAGTTTCACTTGCCTGGATAAAGCTTACTAAACTCCTGTATAGATGCTTCTAGGGGTTCCTTGCCTGGCCTCCTACTTGCACCTATAATTAATAGTATCCTCGTCACTAACTACCCTTTCGCGTATAAATGTATATACATATATATAAATATAAACTTAAACTTAATTAAAACAAGTAACATAATCATCAAGTAATGCACATAACAAATAAAGCATGGCACTTAGTTACTTAACTTATATTACTTAATAATCTCTAATTATTCCTAAGTCAATTAAGCATTTAATCAAGTAGCACATAAGGTCTAAGACCAATACCTCCTAACTATACTCTACTGACCTCAAATTAACAAATTAATAGTAAGGCACACTTGTGCCCCACTACCCAAGACTTACAAGTGAAGTGCAACCTAAGTGACTCACTAGTATGCTTACCTTGGCGACACTTGTGTGCCTTGGTAAAAGAATGCATCTACACTAAGTGAATTGACTTAAACTAACTTGCACTCTCTAATATGACTTAAAACTAACTCATGGACTCAATATGAGGTCAAGGCCTCACTGATGACACACTAAAATGCAATGCACCCTAAGTTGGTACTAGAATGTGACTCCATATGTGACACTTGTGTTCTATAGTGGAAATGAGGCATCTCCACTTAGGGTATTGACTCCAAACAATTTCTAAAGGTTGACACAATCTTAAACTAATATTATGAAGTGGTGTGACTCAAAGGCCTTGCCTATATAGGTCCTTAAAAACTAGTGTACCAAAGTGACCATTCTGCCTTGGCAGTTTGGCACCTCTTGGGGTTTTGGCATAAACAAGTGTTTCCACTATGTGCCTTGGTGAAATTGTGACTCTACTGGGTACTTAAGACTTAAATCTAAGTTGTGCACTTGGAATGACACTAAGGCCTTGCTCAGGCCTCCTTGGGCCTCTAAACAAAGTTGGCACAGAGCACCCTGCCCTGCTGTGGGGACTGCCATGAACTTACCAACTTGAGACTCACTAATCTCACTCACTACACCAATCCAATGACTCAAATAGCTTCCTAATACTTCCCTGAGCTCAACTAAATCAAGGCCCCATGAGGGCCTCATCATTGACAAGGTTTTAACACTCAAAAGTGCAAATGACACAATTGTGCCCTGTTCTGGGGTGTACTCTGAAATGTGTGTGTGCATCTATGTAAATGATGGTTTTTATGACTTCTAAAGCTACTGGAGACTTGTATACATCAAGTCCTAACTCCAGGAGACTTGGGCCTATGAGGGCCTAAGCATGACACCCTCATTCACTAGTTTTCTAAGGTGTAAAAATCTGCCACGTTTTATGCTTATATGGAGTTGATTTTGTGATAGCTTGCTTGGAGTAGCAGTCAGTAGGTATATGTATATGTAGGGTATTATGTGTGGCTTGGTTTTTGGTGATATGGGAGTTTTGGAGGGTTTAAGGGGAAGAGTCACACACACACCA